>NW_013674542.1:27064-28128 GCF_000517525.1 Limulus polyphemus
TGTGTGTAATAAATAAATATTGAACCAATAGTGCTTATTTGTTTATTTTAAAATGTCACAGCAAAAACTCACAAGGGCTACTTGTGCCTTTTTTGGAGCCGCAACAGGACATGAACCATAATCTCTCGGACTCACAATCTGGAACAGCCACTAGGCCACGCCTTGACAAGCCTAACAATGAAGTGGTCACAAACATGCCTCGAATAAAAAACTAATTACAAGAGCACCTTACCTTCCTTAAAGCAGAATATCCTTCGGTGGGTCAGAGACAAGTCTCCTGACTTTTGAACACTAAAGTCCGAGGTTCGATTCCCTATAACTGACGCTGAGTAGATAGCCCAAGTCTTTAAATTACCCTAACTTTAGGGTTAGGTTAGTTAATAATGGAACACGTGGGAGTGTTCAGTGAACGACTAGTTATAGAGGAGGAGATGATCAGATATTACTTTCTGAAATGTTTACCAAGCTCTAATTTGCATAAGTTATCTAAATCTGAAAGTCTCGACAAAACATTTAACTGAAATAAGATCGCTACCCAAAGTACAGTCCTGTGAGTTTTCACTCGTAGATTAAGTTTTGAGCAGTTGAAAAAGTTCACATGCAAGGTAAAAAAGTGTTCTTGATATTTTTGTAAAGTAAATTCAAGTAAGTTTGTTTGTTTCGGACATTCGAGCAAAAAAACTGCACATGACATATTTGCACTATCCGTACTTAATTTTTGGGCGCTAGTCAACAGCATCCACCACCAACTCTTGGGCTACTTTAAACGAACGATGAGATCGGAACATAACTCTTATAACGCAGCCTAGGCCCCAAAGTGTCAGAGCGTGTTGTTGCAGCAACGGGACTCGAACCATGGACCCTCAGGTTCACAGGCCAGCACAATAGCCACTGGGACACGCCCTACATTTTCCCAATTAGAAGATATCCCAAGATTGATATCATGTCGGTTAATTTGTTTCCTTCAACAAGCTTAAAGTCCTACTAACTACCCTGCTGATGTGGCTTAAAGTCCTACTAACTACCCTGCTGATGTGGCTTTAAAGTCCTACTAACTACCCTGC
>NW_013674543.1:0-7269 GCF_000517525.1 Limulus polyphemus
TAGTTACATATCTCCTGTTATGATAAAGGTGATCTCTAGCCAAGACAAACCTACTTGTAGTCATGACTACACAACAGAAACAAACCCATAGTTACATATCTCCTGTTATGATAAAGGTGATCTCTAGCGAAGACAAAACTACTTGTAGTCATGACTACACAACAGAAACAAACCCATAGTTACATATCTCCTGTTATGATAAATGTGATCTAAGTGTTTTTGTGTTGAAAGGAAACTTGATGATATACAATAATTATAGATTATTTACTTAGGTCAGCTGAACAAAGTTCTATACGTTACAACAGTTCAGTTCTTGTTCTCAAATACATCAGTCATGTTAAACTATTTGATACACACATCATCACGTTGAAGTATTTAATACATTTATCATCACGTTGAAGTATTTAATACATTAATCATCACGTTGAAGTATTCAATACATTTATCATCACGTTGAAGTATTCAATACATTTATCATCACGTTGAAGTATTTAATACACACATCATCACGTTGAAGTATTTAATACATTAATCATCACGTTGAAGTATTTAATACTGTTACGTCTCCGTTTGTTAATTGATTTCCCGTAAATTCGTTCCGACGAAACTTTAGCGACAAAAGTCCTTTCTTAAATAAAACTGGTTTATTCTTTCTGCATATAACTTTACGATACACTTAATATCAACAGTCGCTCTATAACAACGCTATGTCTCACGTGGCCAACAATATTTTGTCAGCATACATTCAATTACTCATTACCTCTGTCCCCCCCCCCCCCGTCACGTTGTCAACGTCTTATATATACAAGACTAACACATATCTATTAGTCTCCCGATAATTCACGAAGGTTCGAGAGAAGGAGTGGCGTGATACTAGTCACGTGACCTCGCTGACGCAACAATACATTTATCATCACGTTGAAGTATTTAATACATTTATAATCACGTTGAAGTATTCAGTACATTTATCATAACGTTAAGTATTTAATACATTTATCATCATGTTGAACTATTTAATACATTTATCATCATGTTGAACTGTTTAATACATTTATCATCATGTTGAACTGTTTAATACATTTATCATCATGTTGAACTATTTAATACATTTATCATCATGTTGAACTGTTTAATACATTTATCATCATGTTGAACTGTTTAATACTACTTCTGTTGTTCAACCATCTTGACATGAAAACATTATAATTATTTAGACATTTTTTACGTTAGTCATTTTTAAAACCTTCTCTGTTACACTGTAATGTTATCATAAACACATCAAATAGTTCAAAACGATGATAAATATTTTCAATAGTTCAACATGATGATAAATGTATCAAATAGTTCAACATGATAGTTCAACATGATGATAAATGTATCAAATAGTTCAAAACGATGATAAATATTTTAAATAGTTCAACATGATGATAAATGTATCAAATAGTTCAACATGATGATAAATGTATTAAATACTTCAACGTTATGATAAATGTATTAAATACTTCAACATGATGATAAATGTATTAAACAGTTCAACATGATGATAAATAGATAAATCTTCTTATAGCGTTGATTTGGCAGTTTTGTTTCTTTGATTACTTGTTTCTGGAAATAAAAACTTACAATTTTTAATTTAGTATGTATTGAAGCACGAAATTATACAATGGGTTAAGTTTACTAATTATCGTTCTTAACGAATATTCAAAAACTATAATCTAAACCTCAAGTTTGTTCTTATACCGTTCATTTTCTATGTAAAATACACGGGATACTCCAGCAGTACCTATCGGGATTAATTAGTTTGTTTGTACTGAATGTCGCCCATAACTACACGAGGGCGCTAGCCATCCCTAATTTAGCAGTGATAGACTAGAGGGAAGGCATCTAGTCATCACCACCCACCGCCAACTCTTGGGCTTCTCTTTTACCAAGGAATAGTGGGATTGACCGTGACATTTTAACGCCCCCACGGCTGAAAGGGCGAGCATGTTTGGTGAGATTCGAACCTGCGACCCTCAGATTGCGACTGGAGCTCTCTAGCCACCTGGCCATGGGATTTAGTACCAATACTGATGTTATTTTTGATTCCGTTTTTGTGACTTTTATATTATTAACGAATCTGTAACTCAGGGGCTACTAAACTTTCTCAGCACAGACACCCCTCAAAATATTACACATCTTGATGGAGGTCCTCCCCACACAATGAACCTATAGAAACTGAGTACTTTAACAGTACTGTGTATTTACTACGGCCTGCGGACCCCTGGGGGGTGTACGGCCCTAGTTTAGAACCTATGCTATAACCAGGAAGGTCATGGTCCTAAAAGCATATATAGTTTTAAAAATGTGTTTGAAAAGCCCCTAGAGTATTCATCTATCTACGTTTGGCTGTTTCAGGCCTGTTTCCACGTGTAAAACCTTTCGTCAAGATGTTTTAAAAACACATGAACTGATTCGGGGTTAACCCTGTGGTGAAGTACTGAATTTCGGGGCTGTCGAGCCGAATTAGAATCCGTGCGGTACCCCAAAATAATTCTTGCAATTTACCCTGTGTGTGTTATAAGAGCGACAGTCAGTCCGTTAGGTAGTAGGCTACTGCTGACTATTCAGTAGTTCAAATTAAAGACAGCAGGAGATATTCTAGCTCTATCGTAATTAGAAATTATAAATATGTTTTGAATTTTGTTTTCTGACGTCAGAAGAATTACGTCATCTGGTGAACATGTAGTTTCATAAAATCAAAAGTGAACACGAGAAATAATTTATGGCCACATTAATAATGTTTTGTGGAGAGGAACTTACAATGGAAGATTTATGGCCACATTAATAATGTTTTGTGGACAGGAACTTACAATGGAAGATTTTCGGACAGAGACCAAAGTTCAGAAATGATCCACAGACACTTTCTGACCGCAAAAAAACAAGCTTCAGATTTTCCATTAAACCTTCTCTCAAAAAATGTTCAACTATCACTACATTGTAATTGTTCGCTCAGTAACCAGGAGCGTTAGGCCTAACTTTATGTGTAGTTTTAGGATCGTCTTTTACTCATGATATTCTTTGTTTCGTTTGTTTGTTGTTAAGTGCAAAGTTAAACAATGCTGTGCCCACCATGAGCATTGAAATGTGTTTTTTATAAGCCGCCAGGGGGGGGGGATTTTGATATTCATAGAGTTAAAAAAAAACATTTCAATTGTAGGCTTAGTTTCATAACAGAATATTTAATGGAAATATTATTGAATTTTGGCGATAAAGAAAAAACATTTTAGTTGTAGGCTTAGTTTCGTAATAGAATATTTAACGAAAATATTATTCAGTTTTGAAGACAAAGAAAAAAAAAGCTTAGATCGTTAGCAGAATATCTTATGAAAATATTAACTGATTTTTGAATTTGAAAGAAAATACATTTTAGTTGTAGGCCTAATTTCTTAACAAAATGTTATTATTCTTCAGCGACATCTCTGACAAACGGGGGATGTTATGGTCTAGAAGCTGCCAACTTCTTCACCTATTCACCTGGTGGCTATGACCCCACTAAACCTGTGGACATTGACGTTTGTAAAGTTCAGTGTGCTGGTTTGTCCTTACCTTATGCTGGCATCCAAGGGCGATTCATTTGTTTGTGTGCAGAAAGTCCAACAGGTAACATCATACGTTATTTATTCAAACTGTGGAGCTTTTGAAATAACATCATAGTTTGACTCAAATCCAGTCAAAGATAATTAAGTACAATAAACATTTTAATTCATAAATTTTATTTCGATTTTAAGTTATGTGATTAAAATAGTTTTATTTGTGTGTAACTAGATGTTTCAAATAAATAGAATTAAAACAGGGGTAGTATTTATTTTCTTTACCCGAGAGGTAGCGCTGTATCTAATGTTTGTTGTTGTTTTGTTTTTTTAATTTCGCGCAAAGCTACACGAGGGCTATCTGCGCTAGCCGTCCCTAATTTAGCAGTGTAAGACTAGAGGGAAGGCAGCTAGTCATCACCACCCACCGCCAAATCCTGGGCTACTCTTTTATCAACGAATAATAGGATTGACCGTCATATTATAACGCCCCCACGCCTGAAAGGGCGAGCATGTTTGGTGGGACGGGGATTCGAACCCGCGACCCTCAGATTGCGAGTCGAGCGCCTTATCCACCTGTATCTATTGAAAGATTCATTTCGGCAATAAAGTTAGACAAAAAAAAAAACACCTTTGTTCCCCAGATAATGATTTTTTTTAAACTTTTTTATTTCAGCCAACTCTTGCAATATTAGTCCTAATGAAGCCGCAATGGAGATAAGTTCGCTGAATTTGTAGTACAAGAGTCAGCTGAAATATAAAAAGATTATCTGGAAAACAAAGGTCGTTCTTTTTCTTAACTTTATTGCTTAAATTTAAGCACTACAAATTCTGAAAAAAACACAACAACAATGAATAATTTCTTTAACTAATTTCTGTTTTAAAAGTAAACTTTAACCGTATTCTACAATCTTTATCTCGTTTGAAAAATCGATCTTATTATATCGATAAAATTTGTTTGTAGTTCAACAGCTGTTGTAACACATACGTACAGATAACCTCGGGAAGTCAATTGGTCTCGTGTTAACTATCAACTTTAGAATATAACAGGGTCATTTATCTCGTTCACTTCACGTGGATGGCGGAAAGTAGTGAGTGTACATCGAGGCAGAAATATGAAGATATATTTAAACGGCTCCCAAACTCGTAAAAAAGAGGGGGAAGGATATATATATATAAAATAAGATATTTCAGAATCTTTCTTTGGCATACCCAAGAACCCCTGGTGGTCAAAGTTCGGAAACAGACATAATCCAGCTATCTAGTTTGTTTAAACATAATAGAGCTGAGGAAATGGATTAAAATCCAGTTTCATCAACATATAATAACTTTCTTTAAGGTTAGTTATCATTAAGGGCCGTATTTATCCAGGAAATTTCTGGACATGTGATTGGCTCTTTTAACTTCAAGCCTACAAAGTTGTGGCAGTTGTCCGCCAGGTTTATATATAATAATCACATTATTAACAATTCAAGAAAAATTTTAAGAATAAAATATAAACTTTGAAAGTTCGTTTGGATCTTAATAATATATCAATTCTATTCCATAGTGCCTTGATAACTGTAATATTTAAGTCTTAAAAAATGGACGTTCCAGTATTTGTGATGCCCGAAGAACAACAGATTCTTTGATACGTCACAGAATAAGTTGCTGCTAGGTGTCACTACCGTCTTTCCCAAATTGAATTTCAACTTTTTTTTTTAGGTATTTTTGTTCGATTTTCTTATTTTTTTCCTCGTGTTTTATACACAGACGAGAGTAGATAGGAGAAGTGAGTCGAAAATTGTTAAGTGTCAGAACCCCAGTCAGCCACAATGCGCGCAACTTTGAACTCCGAACCAAACAGACTCACTTTCTAGTTTAAGAGTTTTTACCTTATCGAAAATGTAATTGTTAACCCTCATGCGTACTTAGTCATCTTGTATAAGGTGGATTTCGATGAAGACGTAGAGCTTTTCGGAAATTTCAACTCAACCTACACCGACTGCGTTTTTTTTTTTCTTTACAAAAGTTGAAACCCTGCTGGTCAAACCGGACGTCGAGTGCAGTAGACATGACGATTACACCAAGATCTTTCGAGCACGTGTTATTAAACCTATATCTGACCTGAACGTAAAGCCGTCTGCACCAGTGGTCCACGTTGGGGAGATCGTAACCTTGGACGTCAAGGCTACCACCGGAGCTGAGAGGGTTGATCTTCTCGTCGATTACGGAGATGACAGCGGAGTCATGTTAGGGAACAACACGACAATTTTCCACCATGTGTACCCCCTACCCGGGGTCTATTACATTACCGTAATAGGAACTCCAGGTGGAGCTTTGGAGGTAACAGTTTTCAAGATGTTACCAATATTTTATATGTATCAGTTTTTGTGTACGACAAAGATGTTTTTGTTACCAAACCTTATTCCTCTGTACTATAAATATTGTTTTAAAGTGGAAGCCGTACAGCTTCAATAAAGTTTTAATTGTGTACACAGCAAACGTTGTTTTTAATTATTTATTATAATTGTAAATATTACACAAGTGCCGGTAATTCATATGTTCATTGTTTTAACTTCTTACTGGCTCAACAGATGGAATGGTAAGAGAACGTGGGTTAGTAAAGTGATTGGATGTTTCATAGAGTGTCTTTCCTAATCATTTTCTCTCTGGTTCACGAGCGAAATTCCATTCATCTCTTGTCATTTTCGACATATGTCTAATCATTGAATTAAATTTCCACCAATCAGAAATCGGAAATGGTCTGATACTTAATAAATAAACTTAGTATTCCGAAATTTTTTTAATATAGAAATCTAAGTTCAAATGGAGGTCCAGTTCAATTTAAATTTTGATCAACGTGTGTTATTGGGTTATACTGGTTTCGAAGAATTCCACTCCTCATCAGTAACCTTACACTTAGACTTCGAGGTTAAAAATTTTTCGGAATACTAAGTTTATTTATTATACTTGCGGCTATGTAATGTGTAGAACTGAATAGTGGCCAATGTCACTTTTTCTTCACCTCACCTATCCACTGTATAGGTTTTTCTCATAGTGACTATAAAGCACGTTCATGTGAACAATATGTTTGGTTTAATGCTTCCATTAGTTTAGCAGCATAAAGACGCTCTAGCGAATATGCTGCCATCTATGAATATATTTAAACATTAAACAAGCAGTTAGAATCAGGAGTGTCAGTTTTCAGATGACGTAATTCAGCTTTTCGAGAACAACGCTTTTACAATAGTATAAATATCTAAAGTTATATAAAGCTTTAATACATCTTAATTAATGACCAGTTTTTAGTATTAATGCTTTCTGTATAATTAATTCTGAAAGCACGTGACTTATCGGGGTCATCTGATGAAGAAGGAAGCAACATTAATTCTACCGTCAATTGATTCAACCCAATCAGCTCAAAAATCATATAATGACCCTATATGACTTATTTTATTTCAATATTAGCGTCATTATATTAGTTTATTCTAACGCAAAGATTCACGCTGGGAATCAAACCCCGGATTCTTACATTATAAGTCCTTTGGACTTACCTCGGACCCACCGGGGAGACATCGTTATTAGCGTCATTATATAAGTTTATTCTAACGCAGTGATTCACACTGGGAATCAAACCCCGGATTCTTACATTATAAGTCCTTTGGACTTACCATTGACCCACCGGGGAGACATCGTTCAAGACCTAGTTTCGATG
>NW_013674543.1:8063-16720 GCF_000517525.1 Limulus polyphemus
TTTTGGTTTTAATAATGTATCTAATAACACTGTCCTACCAATTTAAACTTCATAAAACTTGTTTTGGTTTTAATAATGTATTTAATAACACTGTCCTACCAATTTAAACTTCATAAAACTTGTTTTGGTTTTAATAATGTATTTAATAACACTGTCCTACCAATTTAAACTTCATAAAACTTGTTTTGGTTTTAATAATGTATTTTCCATAATTCAGCTATGCAGATTTCGAAAATAATATTCATTTTTTTTCTCTCACGTAAGGATTTTTTTTTTACAAATCGGGAAGAAAAAAAAACTCTTACTTAGATCAAATTATTATTTCGTTTACCACAATGAACATTTTTTATTATTTTTGTTAACAAAAATAAAAACAGACTGAAGATTGGTTGTCTGTAATAACACAAAGCTACACAATGGGCTATCTGTGCTCTGCCCCTCCCCACGGGTATCGAAACCCGGATTCTAGCGTTGTAAGTCCGCTGACATACCGCTGTGCCACTGGGGGGCAGACTGAAGAAAGGGGAAGAACATTGATGCCGAATGAATATGCATCCTTATTCATCCTGATTTTTTGTGAAATATACGTCTTTTAGTCTCAAAACTACGTGCTGTGGTCTTTCTTTTATGTATTGTGTTATGACGTTTTGTGAAAAATCTGTAAGCGATGGAGAAAAATGGATATCATTTTCGGGTTCAGCGTAGAGGAATTACTGTAGAACACGTAAAAATATCAAGACAATAAAACCATCGCAGGCCTGTGTTGTTAATGTTTGTGGCAGAAGTAAAGGATTGTGGATTTTTTTGTCTGTGCATTATCCTGTTTTCACAATTAGTTAAAGACCATTAGGCTTAGATAAATAGAGTTCAATAGGACGATCTTTCATATGTAGTACAAAAATTCTATCTTTTTTGGCGGATAAAATTGACTCTGTTTGTTCAATAAGGGGGTGAAATAATCAGACTGGACTCCTGTTCATCTGTCGCATAATCTGTTTGTTTGTAATTAAGCACAAAGCTATACAATGGGCTATCTGTGCTCTGCCCACCACGGGTATCGAAACCCGGATTCTAGCGTTGTAAGTCCGCAGACATACTGCTGTGCCACTTGGGGGGGGGGGCGCATAATCTGAATTATTTATTTTATTCTACTTACTGGTGGGAGTAATATTTGAATAAGACCATTATTTCAGGAGTAACTTAACTTTATTATCCAATAAAAACGAAATAGGGATCACCTTTCTTTTAGTTATTTACGAATATCTAATTCACAAAACTGTCTATTTTGTTTTATTTTTTCACAAGTTTCCAATTTACTGACATCAGTTTTCATATCGTTTGTCCGTCACACGCACGCCCCGTCATATTTTTTTTTGTTTCTCCCAGGTTGTATATTTAAATAACAAGCTAATATATATAGATAATTTTTCATAATTTACTTTCATGCTTATTAAGAAAAGTGTTTTTTTGAATGCAGACGTTCTTATGTCTGGGATGGGTAAAACGGTCCCCCAGGATCGTACTGATGAGATGTTGTCGGTGACCTACCCGTACAAGTTTGTCCTGATTCCAGACTCGGTGGTCAAAGAGAAGGGAACTCTGGTAGCTTTACAGGGTTTTGCTATAACGTCTGGGAGTTCTGAAGTCTGGGTAAGACTAAAATATTAAGCATATAATCTAATTAAATGTAGTATATATTAAATAATTATTACACCTTCAAAACAAAATAAAGGTGTTATTTAGGTAACATCCAAACTGACCTAGCATAAATCTGTTGTTCGACACCAAGGTGTCTGTCATTGTATTCCATATCAGCTCTGGCGAAATTAGCGGAGATTAAGAAATGGCTCTGTTTATGTTGTTTATGTATCAATATAAACATAGCTGGAGTTAAGGTCAATACATAAACAATGTAAACCATAGCCAGAGTTAGGATCAATACATAAACAATGTAAAACATAGCCACAGTTACGAATTGTTTATGTATTGATCCTAACTCTAGCTATGTTTACATTGTTTATGTATTGATCCTAACTCTGGCTATGTTTTATATTGTTTATGTATTGACCTTAACTCCAGCTATGTTTTACATTGTTTATGTATTGACTTTAACTCTAGCTATGTTTACATTGTTTATGTATTGACCTTAACTCTGGCTATGTTTACATTGTTTATGTATTGATCCTAACTCTGGCTATGTTTATATTGTTTATGTATTGACCTTAACTCCAGCTATGTTTTACATTGTTTATGTATTGACTTTAACTCTAGCTATGTTTACATTGTTTATGTATTGACCTTAACTCTGGCTATGTTTACATTGTTTATGTATTGATCCTAGCTCTGGCTATGTTTATATTGTTTATGTATTGACCTTAACTCCAGCTATGTTTATATTGTTTATGTATTGACCTTAACTCTGGCTATGTTTTATATTGTTTATGTATTGATCCTAACTCTGGCTATGTTTTACATTGTTTATGTATTGATCCTAACTCTAGCTATGTTTTACATTGTTTATGTATTGATCCTAACTCCAGCTATGTTGTATATTGTTTATGTATTGATCTTAACTCCAGCTATGTTTTACATTGTTTATGTATTGACCTTAACTCCAGCTATGTTTATATTGTTTATGTATTGACCTTAACTCTGGCTATGTTTTATATTGTTTATGTATTGATCCTAACTCTGGCTATGTTTTACATTGTTTATGTATTGACCTTAACTCCAGCTATGTTGTATATTGTTTATGTATTGATCCTAACTCCAGCTATGTTTTACATTGTTTATGTATCGATCACATCTTTGACTGTGCTTTCAATGTTTATTATTTATATCGACCTTATATTTGGTTTTGCTCTGGAGCTACTGGATATTTAACATTCGTTCTTTGATATTTCTTTGAAAGATCCTAATTTATTGAAATATTCTAATAGCAATAAGTTTTGATTGACCAAAGTCTAATAACATCTGTAATATACTTCCAGCCAAATTAAACTGTCAATTAGCCAACAACTAATGGTATATAATGGAGTGATACAGTGAGTAGTAAAGTTAATAGTAGCACACACACTGATTAACAAACTAACAACAAATTATATGAATGAACAGAAACTGTAAGAATTTTATGAAGATAAGATTCAAGAAACCCTGTAACCTTCTTCTAGCTGGCCTTCCAACCCAATATTCTCTGATTCTCAGTTTTGTTTTAATTATCCCTAAAGAACAAGGTTCTGAAAGTCTTAGAATTACTGCGTTTATTCTCTCTGTTTTATAGGTTAATGGTCAATCATATAAATCACGTGATTTGTTGTTGTGTTTTTTTTGGGGGGTACAGGTACTGAGACCAAGCTGCCAAGGTGATTTTTGTAGAACCTCCCTAACAACAAGACGTTGTGAGTCTTCCCAAACATTTTGCGTTCAGAGTCTAAATTGCGTACCTCACCAGTTAACCTCGTGTCCCGCAGATCTGAACAAAGTGGCTCAGACTTACGAGAAAAAACACGTAATCCCCCTTTCAGTAGAGACGGGCTACTTTCATCACCTCTTGTCGTCAACCTACGATGTTTTACCAGGCGATTTGCTAGCTTTTACAACAGCAGATGTCAAGCTGTCCCAGAGGCCGATAAGGTCACACGAAAAGCCTGACCTTATTGGTGACACTTTACCAAATGGTGTTACCATCTCCAGTAAAGTCCTAAATTATGGGCCAAACATTAAGCACTTCCTCCAGGGAATAGTCACTACTCCCCTGAAGTTGAAATTTCAAGGTTCCTACCCAGCTACCAACAGCTATGACTTCTCTCTCGAGTTAACTACCAGTCATTCTGGTGAAATTTTCACACGGCGAAAAACAATATATTCTCAAATACCGGCCAAAAATCTCCAGTTAAAAGTATCCCCGCCAGATGTCGCTGTTGGAAAAGATTTGGAGATACAGGTCTCTTTGGGTTCTGGTAGCGAATTGACATTGGAATGGGATTTTGGCGACGGAACCGTGAAGAATGATAGAATAAAAGGTAAGGTACATTTAAGGTCTATAAAATTTAGAAACATACGTCGTAAATCTCACGGCAACGTAAAATAGGAAACGCTCTGAACTAAACAGCGGATTGGTGTTTTGTTTCTAAATATTCTTTATTGCGTTATGCTTAAAAAAAGTAAAAAGGAACGCTAGAAAATAATCAGTTGATTTAAATTAACCTTAAATACATCTTATTCTGTATGTAAAGAATTTTAAAAAACAATCAGACTTTTCTCTTTCTGCAGCTGTGAGTCCAAACCAACGCTTTCAGAAAACGTATAAATACACTAAGCCTGGTGTATATGTGATTAGAGTAACTGCTGGGAACTTACACGGGAACCTTACGTCCAATCATACATTGCTGGCTCAACGAGAAGTCCTGAAAACCTGGTTTCTTGAAACTGATTCTCCACGCCTCTTACCGAGTAAGAATGGTGACATTTTGTTGTTTGGTTTATAATTACGGATATAGCTCAAAACTTTAGGACTAGTTGTTGAAACTCTGCACATTTATAGTAGTGACTAAAACCTTTACAAAATAAACAAACAGTACAGTTGAGTTTAGTGACTAAAATCTTTACAAAATTAACAGACAGTACAGTAGAGTTTAGTGACTAAAACCTTTACAAAAATAACACACAGTACAGTAGAGTTTAGTGAATAAAACCTTTACAAAATTAACAGTACAGTAGAGTTTAGTGACTAAAACCTTTACAAAATTAACACACAGTACAGTAGAGTTTAGTGAATAAAACCTTTACAAAATTAACAGACAGTAGAGTTTAGTGACTAAAACCTTTACAAAATTAACACACAGTACAGTGGAGTTTAGTGAATAAAACCTTTACAAAATTAACAGACAGTACAGTAGAGTTTAGTGACACATAGTGACTAAAACCTTTACAAAATTAACACACAGTACAGTAGAGTTTAGTGGCACATAGTGACTAACACATTTACAAAAAATAGACACTAGAGTTTAGTGACACATAGTGACTAAAACCTTTACCAAATAAGCAGACAGTACAGTAGAGTTTAGTGACACATAGTGACTAAAACCTTTACCAAATAAGCAGACAGTACAGTAGAGTTTAGTGACACATAGTGACTAAAACCTTTACCAAATAAGCAGACAGTACAGTAGAGTTTAGTGACACATAGTGACTAAAACCTTTACAAAATTAACACACAGTACAGTAGAGTTTAGTAGCACATAGTGATTAAAACCTTTACCAAATAAACAGACAGTAAAGTTTGTTAACACTAGGTAATCTGGGAGGTTTAGGGTACGGTCAAAATACTTGTATTTGTATTCATTTACTGATATAATATTAACTCACGTGTATACAAGCTGTTAGGAAAGATTATATTTGTTAAGAGGTCCTGTAAAACGTAACACATTTTACAGAAATTATGAGTAATCGTTTTTCCTCCAGAACATTAAATTTTTTTAGTAGTGTACACAAAATAATGGACATGGATTTTGTTTTCGTGTAATTATATGATATTTATATTCTGCATCATTAACGTTAAGTACGTTATGTTAACATGATTTTGAATATGAAAATCACCAAGTCACGTGACAAGCACAGCCGATATAAAGTCGTAATGGAACAGAACGTATCAGAACTACATTTTGACATTGTGTGATGCCACCAAGAAACTATTGTTTTTTGGAAGAGTGTGTAACACCCATTTCTCACGCAAGATATTCGTAAACTCAAATCATAAAGATGTATTCAGACTGAGGGTTTCCAATAAGGGGGACGTCCCTTTACTCAATAGTATTGAAAACAAAGGAATATGGATCATCTTAGTGTAAAAGGGTCATCCAGAAAGAGACCTGCAACAAGTCCTATTAGAATCTTAATAAGCAAAGTGCGTCGTCTTGTTACAAGTGAGAACCCTCGAACACATAGATCAGTGGCAAAAGCCATCCACATGTTTCAGAAAACAGTATACAACATAATCAAGACGAATCTCTGTCTGCAAAAGCAGCACACCGCAAAAACGATATATCAGTTCAACCATCACCTTCCCTAAGCATTTGGAGAATGAAACGGGTATTCATGCTCTTTTATTCGAATACATACCGTTCAAGTCACCGGACACAGCGCCTACGGATTTCTTTACAATCTGACTGTTCAAACAGGTGCTGAGAAACTGTCTTCCTTGTACACTAGACGGATAATGTAAAGCCTGCATGTATGAGCGGTGTGCTTTGAACATGAAAGCCTTACGAAGGATCCTTTTACTGTGTAAACTAAGCTGCAGAGCCATGATTATTTATTTAGTCGTGGTGACGTGGGATGCAACAATGCGATTAAGTTCAATATAACGTACTAATTCTTTATAAAACATTAATTTTCTTTTCCTTCTATTTTTATCTTATTTCTTGCCAGGTGGTATTTATTTTTTTTATCATTCTTTGGCATTTATTTTCCCTTCTTATTTATGTAGAAAACATCACCGAGATTACTCCTGGCGCTATTTTATTGGCCAACTTGACCTGTCCAGACGACCTTCTGCTTCCAACTAACGCCACAGCTTTTATTAATTTCGGAGACAACAGCACCGTTAAGTTTGATATTTCTGATTCTGGTTCAAACTGGTTGGGAACGTTTAGTCACACATACACTCAAGAGGGCTTGTATCTCCTGACAGTGAATATATCGAACGTGGTGTCCTACCAAATTCTCCAGACTCAGGTGAGATGATTTAGAACTTAACAGAAATTTTTATTTACAATTAAACTATTTCTACTTCAAATGATGGATGCGAACCATGGTTTTAGGTGATACGTTACAGTAATAAATGAAACTCATAATAGTTGTATTTATTTTATTCTTTCGTGTTTTTATTATTATAGACAAAGTCATGTCTTTTCACTACTACTATGTAAGGTGATTTTTCCTTGAAATCAAAGTCTATAAGAAACCACCAGTTCGCCTGTAGTGTTTTTTAACTCTTCAGATGAAAATAACAATGTTATGTTCAACTTAAGTACCTTTTAAATATCTTTGCATGTTCAACAAAGATGCGTTTTAGATAATTATAATTTGTACAAGGAAAAGATGTTTTAAATTTTCTGGTGCTTGCAACAAATGGATGTGTTGACTCTTGGTATGTGTTCAACAAACAGATGTTTTACATTTTCTCACGTGTTTAACAAACAGATGTTTCACATTTTCTCACGTGTTCAACAAACAGATGTTTCACATTTTCTCACGTGTTTAACAAACAGATGTTTCACATTTTCTCACGTGTTTAACAAACAGATGTTTCACATTTTCTCACGTGTTTAACAAACGGATGTTTCACATTTTCTCACGTGTTTAACAAACAGATGTTTCACATTTTCTCACGTGTTTAACAAACAGATGTTTCACATTTTCTCACGTGTTTAACAAACAGATGTTTCACATTTTCTCACGTGTTCAACAAACAGATGTTTCACATTTTCTCACGTGCCACATTCAGCGAGTTTTTTGTGTGTTTGATTTCCCAGGAAAACGTCTTTTTTTCTAGTTGCGAAATTGTAAAAACACCACATTTTCATACACAAGACAGATTTAAAATGATCATGTGAGAATTCAATACATTTTATTGCTGAACACATGAGAATTCAATACGATTTATTGTTGAACACGTGAGAATTCAATATGATTTATTGTTGAACATGTGAGAATTAAATACATTTTATTGCTGAACACGTGAGAATTCAATATGATTTATTGTTGAACGTGTGAGAATTCAATACATTTTATTGTTGAACATGTGAGAATTCAATATGATTTATTGTTGGACATGTGAGAATTAAATACATTTTATTGTTGAACATGTGAGAATTCAATATGATTTATTGTTGAACGTGTGAGAATTCAATACATTTTATTGTTGAATATGTGAGAATTGAATACATTTTTTGCTGAACACGTGAGAATTCAATATGATTTATTGTTGAACATGTGAGAATTTAATACGTTTTATTGTTGAACTCGTGAGAAAATGTGAAACATCTGTTTGTTAAACACGTGAGAAAATGGGAAACATCTGTTTGTTAAACACGTGAGAAAATGTGAAACATCCGTTTGTTGAAAAACTTACTTGCTGTAATTTCGGCAACAATATCTAGTGGATAAACGAATTTTACGACACATTAATTGTTATGGTTCTTAACTTGTAGCACGAGTACCTGTGGGTTTTACGACGCATTAATAGTTATGGTTCTTAACTTGTAGCATGAGTACCTGTGGGTTTTACGACGCATTAATTGTTATGGTTCTTAACTTGTAGCATGAGTACCTGTGGGTTTTACGACGCATTAATTGTGATGGTTCTTAACTTGTAGCATGAGTACCTGTGGGTTTTACGACGCATTAATAGTTATGGGTCTTAACTTGTAGCATGAGTACCTGCGGGTTTAACGACGCATTAATTGTTATGGTTCTTAACTTGTAGCATGAGTACCTGTGGGTTTTACGACGCATTAATAGTTATGGGTCTTAACTTGTAGCATGAGTACCTGTGGGTTTTACGACGCATTAATAATTATGGTTCTTAACTTGTAGCATGAGTACCTGTGGGTTTTACGACGCATTAATAATTATGGTTCTTAACTTGTAGCATG
>NW_013674543.1:17533-19704 GCF_000517525.1 Limulus polyphemus
AAAAAAGGGAAAAAATTACATTATGTTCACCAGTTTGACAAATTTTGTAAAGTACTTATGTACGGGAATCCCTATAAAAACGTACTGTTTTTGAAAGTACTTATGTACAAGAATCCCTATAAAAAACGTACTGTTTTTGAAAGTACTTATGTACGGGAATCCCTATAAAAACGTACTGTTTTTGAAAGTACGTATGTACGGGAATCCCTATAAAAACGTACTGTTTTTGAAAGTACTTATGTACGGGAATCCCTCTGAAAATTAAAGATTATTAGTCGGAGAGTAGGGACTTGGATTATTAGAAAACTAATTAAAACTAAACTAATCAAATGTTTTTCTTTATTAGCTAACATCGATATTTTTTGTCATTTATGACGTCATCTCTACATCATCACCTAAAATTCTTATGGCAGGAAAACCAACTTTACGGGGCACACGTTTTTTTTAACTTTCTACGTAGTAACTGGAACACGATACAGTTTGATGTTCGTAAACTATATTTCAAAGCAACTATTTTTAGATCAAGTCTATTTTTCTCTGTTCACGCTCTAACTTATATAAATCGTTAGTTTACTCTATACTGGGACCACGACATCGAAAAAACTTTCTAAGTTCCCCACATTCCTGCTGCTACACAGCTACCACATAAACAATAAAACACTTTGAACGAACTTCTGATAACCTATTATAAATAATGAGCAAGAAAAACATTTTACGAAGGCAATATAAAACTTTAGTATCGGATATTAAACCGAACCTAATACATGTTCAGCTAATGTTTTTCTGATCGATGACAATCATGTCATAGGTTTGAAACTTTTATCGGCAAAACGCGTGCTAAGTGTACGATTAAGAGTCGGTTCACGTGTGGTGAGATTAAGTGTGTGATTGATAACTGGAGAGAAATGAGTTGTTTAGTCTAAACGATTTCTTACTGAGCTACTTACATCCAACAGTAATTAAAGGTATAGACAACATGTCCAGTTGAACTTCAGACCTTATGTTTTCTCATAGTTACATCCAACACAAATTAAAGGTACAGACAATATGTCCAGTTGACCTTCAGACCTTATGTTTTATCATAGTTACATCCAACACTAATTAAAGGTATAGACAACATGTCCAGTTGAACTTCAGACCTTATGTTTTCTCATAGTTACATCCAACACTAATTAAAGGTACAGACAATATGTCCAGTATAACGTCAGACTTTATGTTTTCTCATAGTTACATCCAACACTAATTAAAGGTACAGACAATATATCCAGTATAACTTCAGACCTTATGTTTTATCATAGTTACATCCACCACTAATTAAAGGTATAGACAACATGTCCAGTTGAACTTCAGACCTTATATTTTATCATAGTTACATCCAACACTAATTAAAGATATAAACAATATGTCCAGTTGAACTTCAGACCTTATATTTTCTTCTACATCCAATGAAATCCAGTGTTCTTGGTGATTCAGACATGATAATATTAGTTTTTACGATTTTTCTATTTTTCATTTAATCTTTCTTAACAGTTGACAAGATATGAATTAATTTTCACAAAACACTGAACTCCATATTCATAGACTCTTTCAGTTTTTAGAGAGAAAAAAATATTGTACAGCTTTAAAACATCAAATTGTAAGTTTTTCATTTGCTATCAGAGTCTTAATCCACCTGACCTTTCACCTTATAGCCAGGAGAATACAACTTAACAATTTATGCATATAATCACGTGCAGAAGAAAACCGAACCAGTTTTTATGACAGTATACATCATGGAGCCTGTTATTGGGATTGAAGTAACTGATCACTACAACGTCAGTGACGAAGATGAAATAAAACACTTCCAGGTAGGCAACTAGATACATCACCATATTACAGGTAAGTTACACTAGGTACGTGATACTAACACAGGTAAGTTACACTAGATACGTGATACTGATACAGGTAAGTTACACTAGATACGTGATACTAATACAGGTAAGTTACACTGGGTACGTGATACTGATACAGGTAAGTTACTCTAGATACGTGATACTAATACAGGTAAGTTACTCTAGGTACGTGATACTGATACAGGTAAGTTACACTAGATACGTGATACTAATACAGGTAAGTTACACTAGATACGTGATACTAATACAGGTAAGTTACACTAGATACGTGATACTAAT
>NW_013674543.1:20469-26902 GCF_000517525.1 Limulus polyphemus
TAGTTACATCCAACACTAATTAAAGGTATAGACAATATGTCCAGTATAACTTCAGACCTTATGTTTTCTCATAGTTACATCCAACACTAATTAAAGGTACAGACAATATGTCCAGTATAACTTCAGACCTTATGTTTTCTCATAGTTACATCCAACACTAATTAAAGGTACAGACAATATGTCCAGTATAACTTCAGACCTTATGTTTTATCATAGTTACATCCAACACAAATTAAAGGTACAGACAACATGTCCAGTTGAACTTCAGACCTTATGTTTTATCATAGTTACATCCAACACTAATTAAAGATATAAACAATATGTCCAGTTGAACTTCAGACCTTATATTTTCTTCTACATCCAATGAAATCCAGTGTTCTTGGTGATTCAGACATGATAATATTAGTTTTTACGAGTTTTCTATTTTTCATTTAATCTTTCTTAACAGTTGACAAGATATGAATTAATTCTCACAAAACACTGAACTCCATATTCATAGACTCTTTCAGTTTTTAGAAAAAAAAATATTGTAGAGCTTTAAAACATCAAATTGTAAGTTTTTCATTTGCTATCAGAGTCTTAATCCACCTGACCTTTCACCTTATAGCCAGGAGAATACAACTTAACAGTTTATGCATATAATCACGTGCAGAAGAAAACCGAACCAGTTTTTATGACAGTATACATCATGGAGCCTGTTATTGGGATTGAAGTAACTGATCACTATAACGTCAGTGACGAAGATGAAATAAAACACTTCCAGGTAGGCAACTAGATACATCACCATAATACAGGTAAGTTACACTAGGTACGTGATACTAACACAGGTAAGTTACACTAGATACGTGATATTAATACAGGTAAGTTACCCTACATACGTGATACTGATACAGGTAAGTTACTCTAGATACGTGATACTAATACAGGTAAGTTACATTACATACGTGATACTGATACAGGTAAGTTACTCTAGATACGTGATACTAACACAAGTAAGTTATACTAGATACGTGATACTAATACAGGTAAGTTGCTCTAGATACGTGATACTAATACAGGTAAGTTACACTAGATACGTGATACTAATACAGGTAAGTTACATTACATACGTGATACTGATACAGGTAAGTTACTCTAGATACGTGATACTAATACAGGTAAGTTACCCTAGATACGTGATACTAATACAAGTAAGTTACATTAGATACGTGATACTAATACAGGTAAGTTACACTAGGTACATCATTATACTTAATTCTGTTAATTTATGTACATCCTCTCTCCAAGTAATTAGGCTACTTTACCTATCGTAGGTTGGGCCAATTATATAGAAATTTACCTCAATTTTTTTGTAAACTTAATAATGCTAATCATTATACCATTAAAACTGAGACGGAACGAGATTCGAACCCAAGTCCACAGGTTTAAATCTTGCTCTCTAGCAAGAGATGTTACGTCACAAAAACATTTTCTATTCAGTGTGGTGTAAATTGTGTCATTTTCGCAAAAAAAAACATAAAACAAAAACTTTGAAGTTTTAAAACAGCATGGTATATCTTACAGTTCTAATAAACCAAACAGACAAGCCTAACATGGAAGAATATGGGGTTATATCCCTTCTTAGAGTCAGTTTTCTATTCTTCATATGATTCCCAAAACGTCCTAAGTGAGGCTCATATTCCCACAATTCCTTGCACTTTTTTTTTTGTTGTTGTAAGCAATCATTTCAATAATTTGTTATTTTATCATTTATAATCAATTCCCATTACCTATCCATGGTCGAACGTATTTACGCCATGTTTTCTGCGTATTTTCATTGTTAATCTGGTCACGTTAGGCTTAAAACATCTGTTGCCAGTGGAGTTGTAACTTGTATAAATTCTCAAGGAATACAGATGTGTTGATCAAAAACTAAACTTCTGATCCAAAGTCAGGTAATCCTAAAAATCAGAAAATAAATGTAGCCTATAGATCAATAAAGCTATTTCTATACAACAAATTAGAATAATTTCATTAATCAACACACACAATAACACTAAAAAACTGTAATAATTAGAGTGCACTGTGTGGAAAACACATTAGCGCAAAATTGTTGTTATTCGAGTTTTAAAACTCACCAGAATGTGGTGTTTCTCATGTCTGTTATCTCTCTTATTTCAGGTAGACTTTGAAATGCTAGGGACCGATACTTGTCTTGTCGTGGATTATGGAGACAGTAGCAAACCACGTGCGTTTGGCCTGGAGACAACGTGCTACGTGAACTATACAGAAGAGGAGTTAGTGTGGGAGGGTCCACTCGAGGTCCCTCACCTTATGGAGCATGCTTACCCAAATCGAGGAGAATACACTATCTTTATTGTAGCTTTCAACGACGTTTCGGAGACGAACACTTCGCTCACCTTTACGGTATCTGACCAGAACTGTAAGCCCCCAGTGGTGTCCATCCGAAACAGAGTAAAGAAATTTTACGAAGGCCTGGAATTTTGGAGATCTAAGCCCGTGATTCTTTACTCACACACTGTTGTCAACTGTAACATCACCACAGAGGCGATTCGAGTCTGGGAAGGCTACAGTTTAAATGATTCTTACGGCTACATAATGGAAGAAGTGGACCTATCTGGGCTGGACTCCTATCGTAAGTCCATGCTGTATATCCCCCCGTTCTTTCTCCAGCCTGGAACCTACAGATTCAAGTTTCAAGTGAACATGACAGGTGAGGCGCATAATAAAACATGAGCTAAGCCTAGGATTCATTCTAGCTACTTCATAAATTGTGTGTTAAAAATTATATATATATCTCTCTCTCTCTTTATTATTATTATTTTAACACTGTCACGACCAGACTTTTGGTATTCCCAGGAACCACGTAATATTGAGGAATTTGATGAAAAGCCGTTGATATGTCGGACTAAATAAAGACCTTACAAATCACTTTTAACAAAGTATGCCCGTACCATCACTGGGAAGATAAATAATAGGTGTACCAAGAACATTATTATGATGAACAAAGAGTTAAAATCAAAGCATTTTAGACATCTTTTTATCGACAATAAAACAGTGCAACTTGTCAGTGATTAGGATATTTGTTTAGATATATAGATATCAGTTAAGATCGCTTGTTAACATTGTATCTGTTTAAACATCCTGTTTAATTTTTAGAACCACAGAACCTGAACATTCTGTTTAATTTTGAGAACCACAGAACTTGAACATTCTGTTTAATTTTTAGAACCACAGAACTTGAACGTCCTGTTTAATTTTTAGAACCACAGAACCTGAACGTCCTGTTTAATTTTTAGAACCACAGAACCTGAACGTCCTGTTTAATTTTTAGAGACACAGAACCTGAACATCCTGTTTAATTTTGAGAACCACAGAACCTGAACGTCCTGTTTAATTTTGAGAACCACAGAACCTGAACGTCCTGTTTAATTTTTAGAACCACAGAACCTGAACGTCCTGTTTAATTTTGAGAACCACAGAACCTGAACGTCCTGTTTAATTTTTAGAACCACAAAACTTGAACGAGAACCACAGAACCTGAACATCCTGTTTAATTTTGAGAACCACAGAACCTGAACATCTTGTTTAATTTTGAGAACCACAGAACCTGAACATCTTGTTTAATTTTGAGAACCACAGAACCTGAACATCCTGTTCAATTTTGAGAACCACAGAACTTGAGCATCCTGTTTAATTTTTAAAACTACTTCCTCTTATGTGACTCTAAAACCATTAGTTTCAAAAAAAGGAAAACTTGAAACTCTTTAAACTAAAAATCGGTGTGTAATCTCTCTTTTAAATAACTGGATCTTGTGTGTAGACTAGAGCTGGAAATCACGTTAGTATTGGTATTAACTAAGCCTAATTCTTAAACACTAATTTTCTTACAACACTTTCATGATAATTGTAATTCACTTTATTTTATCGTTTTTCGGTTTATTTATCAGGACAAGGAACTCATCCAATGATGCCCTTCCAAAGGTCTGTAAGTACGTACGTTAAAGTCGTCCCCTCACCCATCATCCCACAGATGGGTGATGGGGCACAATCTCGGATCACTCGAGGATGGGGACAAACAATCCGCCTTGCCCCTGGTGAGAATTCCATTAACCCGGACGATCCGACTGACAAAGTAAGCAGTTTTCTGATGTGTCTTTCTTCGCTTCATATATTTTCTTCTTGTTTACGTCATGATTCTCTTTCTTGGGGGGGGGGGACAGAGGGGGAGTTGCACAAAAATGATAAACGACTCACTGGAGGGACAATAAAATCTGAAACTAAACGTGAATGAGGAGTTTCTTCTCGAAGTTCTTCTTTAAATCAACAATGATTAGTTTCAAACACGTGACTTGAAATTAGCATTCTTAGAGGACGTTGGTTTACGTTATTGTTAATCACGTAGTCGTAGGTGTGAAATAAAGCACGTGATATTACAGTTTCACGTGGGTTGGGCGTGGCCTGTAGATTAGCGCGCCAACTGCCATTAAATAAGATAGGCCTTGTAGGCGACGAGTGCTGAAAACTGGTTGCCCTCTCTCTAGTTAGCAGCTTAAATTAAGATACTTGAACTTTTGGGGCTCTGACCTGGTTGTTTAATCCACGTGTCGCGTAAGATTGAAAATAAATACCAGATACATCTTCATGCGAAGAGCAAGAAAGCATCCCTAATATTCGTACAAACATTGATTTGTTATGTTATTCATTATGTTCTTGGACGATTTGGTCCTCTTTACGTTTACTGTGTTGTTATGGAACATGTAACAAGTAGCAAGATCTTGGTACTTGTTACATCTTTCATAACAACGCAGTGAACGTAAAGGCAAGACTTTACGTTTACTGTATCGTTATGGAAGATGTAACAAGTAGCAAGACTTTACGTTTACTGTGTTATTATGGAAGATGTAACAAGTAACAAGACTACGTTTACTGTGTTATTATGTAAGATGTAACAAGTAACAATACTTTACGTTTACTGTGTTATTATGGAAGATGTTACAAGTAGCAAGACTTTACGTTTACTGCGTTGTTATGGAAGATGTAACAAGTAGCAAGACTTTACGTTTACTGTGTTATTATGGAAGATGTAACAAGTAGCAAGACTTTACGTTTACTGTATCGTTATGGAAGATGTAACAAGTAGCAAGACTTTACGTTTACTGTGTTATTATGGAAGATGTAACAAGTAACAAGACATTAAGTTTACTGCTTTGTTATGGAAGATGTAACAAGTAGCAAGACTTTACGTTCACTGCGTTGTTATGAAAGATGTAACAAGTACCAAGACTTTACGTTTGCTGCGTTGTTATGGAAGATGTTACAAGTAACAAGACTACGTTTACTGCTTTGTTATGGAAGATGTAACAAGTAGCAAGACTTTACGTTTACTGTATCGTTATGGAAGATGTAACAAGTAGCAAGACTTTACGTTTACTGTGTTATTATGGAAGATGTAACAAGTAACAAGACTTTACGTTTACTGTGTTATTATGGAAGATGTAACAAGTAACAAGACTACGTTTACTGTGTTGTTAAGGAAGATGTAACAAGTAACAAGACTACGTTTACTGTGTTGTTAAGGAAGATGTAACAAGTAGCAAGACTTTACGTTTACTGCTTTGTTATTAAAGATGTAACAACTAATCCCACTTCAGTAAAAGAGTAGTCCAAGAGTTGGCGGTGGGTGGTGTTGACTCTATCACTGCTAAATGAGGGACGGCTAGCACAGGTAGTTTTGCGCGAACTTCAAACCTAAAGTATAAAAAAAAAAAACAGCGATTTAGTGTTTGTCTAATATTCATAGTTGGATTTTAAATTATTATGATATCGAAAGTTTGTCCAGGAGAAAGTCGAAATAACTATTTTGTTTTGTTATTTTTCGGGTTACACGGGTTAAAATAGTTCAAATACTATAATACTTCAAAAAAGAAATAAGTTATTGAATTATAACTGCGTTGTAAGCATATATTTTCACCTTGATACAGTCACTGCGCTCATTCTGCTTAGGCCTAAGTATTGTTGTATGAAAGAAATTTGTCAGTAAGTAAAATATTTGCTATTTTTATTGTATTTCTACTTACAACATGTTATTGATGGTCACGTGAATGTTCTGTAACCAATGGTGTACGAGTATTGTTCTCTAACAGGACTTCCTGGTCACGTGGTTCTGTAGACGATTACCTAACGAAGAACTCGACAGAGATTCTGATGACAATGCACAGAAGATTTCCAGTCCGATTTTCAATCGCAGCTCCCTCTACCAGGAAGTTTTCGAAGCTGGGGGTGGTGATCCCATAATAACAGAAAAGCCTGATCTTGGAGGTTGTTTTGGAGATGGTCCAGGTAAACTAAGAGAAATACTGACATGGTCCAGGTAAACTAAGAGAAATACTGACATGGTCCAGATAAACTAAGAGAAATACTGAGATGGTCC
>NW_013674544.1:0-7188 GCF_000517525.1 Limulus polyphemus
TGGGACACATGTAACCCAACAACAATGCCTGTTGGGACACACGTAAACCAAACAACAATGCCTGTTGGGACACATGTAACCCAACAACAATGCCTGTTGGGACACACGTAAACCAAACAACAATGCCTGTTGGGACACATGTAACCCAACAACAATGCCTGTTGGGACACACGTAAACCAAACAACAATGCCTGTTGGGATACATGTAACCCAACAACAATGCCTTTTGGGATTCAGTCACGAATTCAAAAAAGGAATTTTGTTGGGTTACTAACCCAACAACAATACCTGTTGGGACATATGTAACCCAACAACAAACCTGGTGAGACACATGTAACCCAACAACAATACATTTTGGGATGCGTGTAACCCAACAACAAACCTGTTGGGACACATGTAACCCAACAACAATACTTTTTGAGATTCACGTAACTCAAAACAATACATTTTGGGATTCGTGTAACCCAACAACAATAATACCTATTGGGACACGTAACCCAACTACAATATCTATCGGAACGTATGTAACCCAACACTAATACCTGTTGGGACACATATGTCCCCTACAAGTTTCAAAAACCACGAGTGTGAAATATTATTTAAAATGTCAAAAGTATACTTTATGTATCCCAGGTCATTTATACGTGCTTACATTGCTTTTCTTTTAAGTACAGAAAAGTATTATTGAAAAGTTTAACCGCTGAGTAATTCTATGTTTTTATTTGCTACAATACTCTGTAAAAATCTAGCTAAACAACTGGGTGAAAATACATATTTTCTGAGTAAAATAATGGGGAATCTCAGTGGGATTTATGGCAATCTTGATGGTTTAACTTTTTGTATATGACTCACGAGACCCACGAGCAGCTTTTTTTTTTTTATTTGAAGTTAAGCACAAAGCTACACAATGGGCCATCTGTGCTCTGCCCACCACGGGTATCGAAACCCGGTTTCTAGCGTTGTAAGTCTGCAGACAGTTGTTGCCACTGGATGAGCACGGGCAGTTTGATGGATAAAATAATTTAAAAAGTCTGCATTTCTGGGGTTAAAGATAACCTTTGACTAAATGCAAGTAAAGATTTACGAAAACTCGAATAAAACAAAACCAAAACCAAAAGTCCGTTTTATCAAATATTTTATTAATGTTAAAAAAAATTACAAATTTGAGGATAATTTGTTCTATTTTTACAGTCCAATAATGCAGTTCTTTGTATGTTCCTTCTTAAAGAATATGTACCGTCTGAGACGATATCAAACCGATCGAATCGATAACCCACGTTAATTCGCGAGGCATTTTGGGATAATCATATGATAAAGATTTACCTATCACTTTAGAGTATATGTTTGGGCGCCTCCTAGTGGCACGTCTGCGGACTTAGAACGCTAGATACCGGGTTTCGATACCCGTGGGGGGCAGAGCACAGAGAGCCCATTGTGTGTAGCTCAGTGCTTAGTTACAAAAAAATTTTTTTTTAGACAAACCGAAAAGACCACTTAAATTTGAATTAAACGTTGGAAATAATCACAGCGCCCTCTATAAGCATGCTTTCGTGATTTGTATTACCTTTTTAAAAGCAAGTGCTCCAACCTCTTTGTATGCAGATGAGCTAAATGGACATTAAAGATAATGTTCAACTCTTTTTTTTCGTATGGATTTTATAATTAACTCGTAAAGGCGAACTTGTTGGTCGATTGTCCTTTAGGTGGGGTTGTAATCGATTCTAGCTTTAAATCCTAGTATCTAAAAAAAAAATATGTATATCATTATAATTACAAGAAAATCCAATCGATAACATTTTTATATCTTAATTATGCAAAGGATTCTACAAAAGTAAATAAACCCGCAATTTGTTCCAATTGAGTTATAAGCGACTGACGTTATTGGATATTTTATTTTATCTTTTTAAATTTCGCGTAAAGCTACACGAGGACTATCTGCGCTAGCCGTCCCTATTCTAGCAGTGTAAGACTAGAGGGAAGGTAGCTAGTTATCACCACCCACCGCCAACTCTTGGGCTACTCTTTTACCAACGAATAGTGGGATTTACCGTCACTTTATAACGTCCCCACGGCTGAAAGGGCGAGCATGTTTGGTGGGACGGAGATTTGAACCCGCAACCCCCAGATTGCGAATCGAGCGCCCCCTAACCACCTGGCCATGTATCTGACAAATTATTGAATTAATACGTCTAAATTCGTTCGCTTCTAGCTGCATGGTATCAAACGTTTTTCCACTATTGGTAGTGATACGACATAATTACAAAATGATACCTATGGATGGCATTATTATTTAATAACATGTAATTTAAGTTTGATAAAAAGTTTAGAAAAAACTGTCTTTATACTACAGATATATATAAAATATATTTTTATTTAAAATTTAACCAACGTTTCACCTTTGCGGCTTCATTATCCTTTCACTTTACCAAACCGAAACGGTGAGCCTTATGGAACAATGAGGGAAATACAATGAATGTGTTGAAAAGTCATGTCTTATTGTTCACATCTTTAATAACACTACTGAGTTACAACACTAAAATCGGGGGTTCGATTCTCCACCGCAGACAGAGCGCGTATAATCCATTGTGTAGTTGTGTGCTAAAACCCATCATCAACAATTGGAACTTCTCAGTTTATTTTAACAGAATAACAATAGGGTTCAACCAGTTAATTTTATTTCGTCCCCGAAGCGAAATCCGCCTGTCATATTTTTCTGTTCGTTTTTCTATCTTCTTCCAATGAAAATCAGAGCGAATTTAATTACATGATGATGACAATCGAGAGAGAGAGAGAGAGCGGGTAATTGCAAATAATTAAACTTCTCCAAAACATCCCGTGGTTTTACCGACTGAATAACATAAAGTTGAGACTCTAGTCGGGAGATCGGACGAAAGCTTCGGAATGATTCGTTGACTGTCGGGAAAAATAAAAGAAATATTTTTCAACAGTGAACCATGGAACCAATACGTGTGACTCGTGCGTATCACTTGCCATTTAAACACAGGTGGCGCTGCAGAACGGAAAAGTTATAGAATTAACCTCCGATAACATCGCGATTCGTTTGTTTATTGTTAAGCAGAAAGCTAGACAATGGGCTATATGTGCTGTACCCACTACGGGTATCAAAATTCGGTTTTCAGCGCTATAAGTCTTCAGACTTATCGCCGAGTAATAACATCGTGACGAATCCGAGAACTGTCACGTGAATTTTGTAGCCAATAAGGAAACAATCCACCAGACGATTCTGCTTTTCTGACTTCAAAGTAATAAGACCGCAAAGATAAAAAGCAGTTAAACATATTATAAACGTCAAAAAAAAAAACAGTTAAAACATATTATAAACGTAAAAATGTGTTTCATTTTTATGTATTTTAATACGTGTTATTAGACTTTAAACGTCCTCTCGTATCTAACGATTCTTTTTCTTTCTTGCAATGATACACAACGGGCTATTTTTTTATCTTTGCCCACCACGTGGAATCGAACCCCGGATTTTATCGTTGTAAGTCCGCAAAACGTACCACTGTTCCACCAGATTATTATTATTTAAAAAATTTTGATATGATAACTAAGTATTGTATAGTTTGCCTTAATTTGTTTGTTTGTTACTAACAAAACAGCTACAGAATGGGATATCTGTGCTTTTCCCAATCGTGGCTATTTGAACTCCAATTTCTTGCAATTCCCCCCCAATTTTCGCAGTAATTTTGTGACGTAATAAATCTGGATTATTTGAAAAGTGTATTCATAATACGAGAACAAGAATTAAACAGAATCACACAAATAAATAAAACAAAATACAAATATCAGAATATATATATAATGTATATTCGCCTACCTTAGGTAACAGTAATTTACTAAAAACTCCAGTTTTGAGCTATATCAACCACACCAGCCCGAGTTAAATTAATGATAAAGAACGTTACGTGACCATAGGATTTTAATATACGACTTCAAGGGAAGACATCGGTGCTGGTTTTGGTTTCTACCTACAGTTTTAGAAGTAGATAAACTACACGATTATAATGCGAGGCTAGAAGCCAACGTTCATTGCGAGACCCGAGCCGAAGAAGAAAATTCTTTTAGAGAAATCGGACGTTTGTTTCCGCTCACTTAACCGTGTAACTACCTCATAATGGCCACTGTCAATGGTCTCTTACCCTAAGAACAGAAGAGAAGAAAAGCAAGGCATCTGGTTGGCTGGCTATCTTTTGAGATAAAACACTTTCGAGGTTTTTACTTCAATGATTCTTCCATCTGACAAGCAAGTCTTGGGATAGGAGTAAATGAGTTTAAGCAAATCTTGAGATAGGAGTGAATGAGTTTAAGCGAGTCTTGGGATAGGAGTGAATGAGTTTAAGCAAGTCTTGAGATAGGAGTGAATGAGTTTAAGCAAGTCTTGGGATAGGAGTGAATGACTTTAAGCAGGTCTTGGGATAGGAGTGAATGACTTTAAGCAGGTCTTGGGATAGGAGTGAATGAGTTTAAGCAAGTCTTGGGATAGGAGTGAATGAGTTTAAGCAAGTCTTGGGATAGGAGTGAATGACTTTAAGCGAGTCTTGGGATAGGAGTGAATGACTTTAAGCAAGTCTTGGGATAGGAGTGAATAAGTTTAAGCAAGTCTTGAGGTAGGAGTGAATGAGCTTAAGCAAGTCTTGAGATAGGAGTGAATGAGTTTAAGCAAGTCTTGGGATAGGAGTGAATGAGTTTAAGCAAGTCTTGGGATAGGAGTGAATGAGTTTAAGCAAGTCTTGGGATAGGAGTGAATGAGTTTAAGCGAGTCTTGAGGTAGAAGTGAATGAGCTTATGCAAGTCTTGAGATAGGAGTGAATGAGTTTAAACAAGTCTTGGGATAAGAATGAATGAGCTTAAGCAAGTCTTGGGATAGGAGTGAATGAGTTTAAGCAAGTCTTGGGATAGGAGTGAATGGGTTTAAGCAAGTCTTGGGATAGGAGTGAATGAGTTTAAGCAGGTCTTGGGATAGGAGTGAATGAGTTTAAGCAAGTCTTGGGATAGGAGTGAATGAGCTTAAGCAAGTCTTGAGATAGGAGTGAATGAGTTTAAGCAAGTCTTGGGATAGGAGTGAATGACTTTAAGCAGGTCTTGGGATAGGAGTGAATGAGTTTAAGCAAGTCTTGGGATAGGAGTGAATGAGTTTAAGCAGGTCTTGGGATAGGAGTGAATGACTTTAAGCAGGTCTTGGGATAGGAGTGAATGAGTTTAAGCAAGTCTTGGGATAGGAGTGAATGAGTTTAAGCAAGTCTTGGGATAGGAGTGAATGAGTTTAAGCAAGTCTTGAGGTAGGAGTGAATGAGTTTAAGCAAGTCTTGGGATAGGAGTGAATGAGTTTAAGCAAGTCTTGGGATAGGAGTGAATGAGTTTAAGCAAGTCTTGAGGTAGGAGTGAATGAGTTTAAGCAAGTCTTGAGGTAGGAGTGAATGAGTTTAAGCAAGTCTTGGGATAGGAGTGAATGAGTTTAAGCGAGTCTTGGGATAGGAGTGAATGAGTTTAAGCAAGTTTTGGGATAGGAGTGAATGAGTTTAGACAGGGGTCTTAGCAGACCCACCAAGATCTGACATCCTGACAGTCATATTTCTTTCACTGTACGGTTTGTAATACATTGTACGTAGGTTTCACATAGTTGATTAGGTATTGACGTACATGCCAACTGGATTAGGGGGGGAGAAGGTGTTGTCGCAGTTTTGATTATGAAAAATCTGCAAAAATGAAACCGTTTCATTGAAAATGATTCGGGTTTGAATTTTGTTTCCAGTGCTGTGCCCGCTACGCGTATCGAAACCCGGTTTCTAGCGTTATGAGCCTACAGACTTACCGCTGAGCCACTAAAGGGGGGGGGGCTTTTAAAGTAATATCCCACTCACTAAGTATAATTTTTAAAGTACTGTTGTTGTTGTTATTTGTAATTAAGCACAAAGCTACACAATGGGCTATCTGTGCTCTGCCCACCACGGGTATCGAAATCTAGATTCTAGCGTTGTAAGTCCGCAGACATACCGCTGTGCCACTGGGGAGCTTAAAGTTCTGAAAAAGAAAACTGTTAGAATGAACTCTACGCATTATTTTGCAACTTTTTTGCCACAATCATATATATATATATAAAAAAAATCATAGTTAGACAAACATAATTGGTTTACAAACAACAAACACATCACAATCTGGTTAAACAAACAAACTGTGAAATCTTTATGCATGAGAAGTCTTCTTCAGTTCCAAGTTTCACTTTATTAGTTTGTTATAATAAGCCTAAGACCATTCACTTTCTATTCGAAACACCAGCTGGAAAGAGTTAGAACTTTTGTTAGCGGTAGAATTTTTCTCCGGGATAATTATATTTTCTTATAAAACAAAGTAACGCAATCAAAATTAATTTTCCTAAATCAACAAGTTGTTTGGTGCACGGAGGCAACTTTAACCATATAGTTAGTTAGATTTCATATACATATATATATAAAAAAGGATAAATTCAATGTGTTCATCTAAAACTAGTCACGCCTCATTCCGGTTATCACGTTAGACTGTAATGTTCAAACAATTTTTTTTATCCGTTGGAAGAAGATTGGAAAACTGATTGGAAAAATTATAAATTAAAACTTATGCACATTTTACATACAAACAGCAAAATTAATTGCAAAATACTGTATAGAATTCTTCTTGTATTTTGTCTAAGTTTCTCTGGCGTTTTGCTCGACTTGTATATAAATACATATAAAATCAAAATAGCGGTGTAGTAAGGAGTTCCAAACTGGGGGTGCTTGGCTAGATATGCAGATTTTACAATGAGAGATTGAAAGTATAAGGAGTTACTAAAAGCAGCTCCCCTGTTTCCACCCCCACTCCCAGTGGGGTTAGAAATCGGGTTTCGATACCCGTGGTGTGCAGAGCACAGATAGTCCTTTGTGTAGCTTTGTGCTTAATTACAAACAAACAAACATACCCATGCTTCCAAAGACAGCTCAATCTAAGGGTGTCTGGGAGGCATGCCCCCATAAAATTAATATAATAATATAATTTACAGTTGCTATATATATACACCTTGAAAAAAGTTAAGCACCCCCGTGTTTTTTTCAAGTGATTCAGATTCGACGTTCTTGTGACTGATTATAAATTACCATTCAATCTAAACGTGTTTATCAAATGAAATTATGCATTATTGGGCACAAGAAAACA
>NW_013674544.1:8100-10446 GCF_000517525.1 Limulus polyphemus
AAAATTAAACCTTATTTTCAATAAGCAATCCTGAAAAATATTTGGGGGTGCTTAACTTTTTTCCAGGTGTATATGTAAAATATGTAAAAGTGGGGGTGCTACAGCAGCAACGGTTCCGACGCCTCTGCAATAATGAATGATTGTTACGTGATAAGTAACACGATATACTTTGAAATAAAATTTTGAGTAACTAAGAAATAACTTTGATTAAAGGGAACACATTGAGTAACTTGGTTGAAAGGAAAATATTGTAAAACAATATTAATTTAGAGAGACTTTGAAAAGTTTCGAGTTCATTGTTTCAGTGGAACTTTAGCCAGAGTAGACGTGTGAGAGCTTTAATGAACTACCAACGTCTGTTGAATGAAAATGGACGACGTTTCGGCTTCTCCCCTGAAGCCTTCTTCAGATCCCGAAGAAGCCGAAACGAAATCCTCTTTTCATTATTCTTTTGTTTCAGAATTTCGTGTAAGACTACACGAGGGCTATCAGCGCATAACCGTTTCAACCGTTTCTAATTTTGAAGTTATAACTTAAAGAAAAGGCAGCTAGTGAACAACACCCGCCGCTAACTATTGGACTGCTCTTGCCAAATCGAATGGTAGGATTTGACCACCAATCTTTTATTGGAACCACGGCCCCAGAGTGCGGGGATCACTTTTGTGGTCATGGTTCGCGAAACACGATTCACAGTACAGGTATCCCAATCACTAAGTCACGCCAAATTCGTACCAACGTTTTGAATTAGTTTATATCAGTGACAGGGTAATAATTAATGTCATGAAATAATTATCTCTTGGATTTAGATTCGTTTCGGGCGATCATATAGGATGTGTATAGACCAATGAATGGATGAGTCCAACTGAATGTATAGACCAATGAATGGATGAGTCCAACTGAATGTATAGACCAATGAATGGTTTAGTCCAACTGAATGTATAGACCAATGAATGGTTGAGTCCAACTGAATGTATAGACCAATGAATGGTTGAGCCCAACTAATTTTATAGACCAATAAATGGATGAGTCCAACTAATTGTATAGACCAATGAATGGATGAGTCCAACTGAATGTATAGACCAATGAATGGTTGAGTCCAACTGAATGAATCACAAATAAAAAATATTGGAAATGCCGAAGATATTCAATATCTTAAAATATGAAAGATGTCAAATTTTCTATGACTGAGAAGATTTATTACTTAGCAAAGGTCACACAAACAGGTCAGCACAGAACAAGGCAGGTCAGCAAAGGTCACACAGAACCAAGCAGGTCAGCAAAGTTAGCACAGAACTAAGCAGGTCAGCAAAGGTCACAGAGAACCAAGCAGGTAGGCAAAGGTCAGCACAGAACAAGGCAGGTCAGCAAAGGTCACACAGAACCAAGCTGGTCAGCAAAGTTAGCACAGAACTAAGCAGGTAGGCAAAGTTAGCACAGAACGAAGCGGGTCAGCAAAGGTCACAGAGAACCAAGCAGGTCAGCAAAGTTGGGAGAGAACCAGGCAGGTTAACAAAAACTATATAGAACCAACCAGGTCAGCAAAGTTAGCACAGAACTAAGCAGGTAGGCAAAGTTAGCACAGAACTAAGCAGGTTAGCAAAGGTCACACAGAACCAAGCAGGTCAGCAAAGTTGGGAGAGAACCAGGCAGGCTAACAAAGACTATATAGAACCAAGCAGGTTAGCAGAGGTCACACAGAACCAAGCAGGTCAGCAAAGGTCACATAAAACCAAGCAGATTAGCAAAAAAGTTAGCCCAGAACCAATAATTCAGAAAAAGTAAAAAGGCTTTAGGGGCGTAAAAAATATCACCAGAAGGTCTAAGATTACATATAGACTGTAGGCGTGTTTTTCTTCTCATCTTAAAATGAATTTCCATTCATCTAAAACATACGATCATTTGTTTTTAAGCGCAAAGATACACAATGGCTATCTGACCTAAGGCTATTACAGGGATTGAACCTCGTATTTTGATGTTATTAGTCCTCAAGATTACCACAGACTATAAAACAAATATAGAAAAAACAAACTTATCTTTGTATTGAAGTTATTACCTTTAAGCCTTTTTTCTTCAATATATTGTATTACTAGGTGAAGTACCCGTCCCCTGGACGGAAGCTATGTAAATTCATGATTAATGAAAGGTTATCTTAGGACATGAAAAGTTGTTTCCCTTATATGTATTGTAAAAAACGCCCATAAAAACTGTAAAACACAAAATACAAAACTGAAAATGTGTATGGCATTCTTAACGGTTTAACATTGTTTTGTTGTTGTTGTTTTTTCTTGAAGTAGATAATTTATGTGTAACGTACTCTGGATCCAAGTATTTGTAGAAATAAAATGG
>NW_013674544.1:11296-14300 GCF_000517525.1 Limulus polyphemus
TATTTGTAGAAATAAAATGACATTCTTAACGGTTTAACATTGTTTTATTGTTGTTGTTTTTTCTTGAAGTAGATAATTTATGTGTAATGTACTCTGGATCCAGGTATTTGTAGAAATAAAATGGCATTCTTAACGGTTTAACATTGTTTTATTGTTGTTGTTTTTTCTTGAAGTAGATAATTTATGTGTAACGTACTCTGGATCTAAGTATTTGTTTCAGAATTTCGTGCATATCTACGTGAGGAATATCTGCACATAGCTGTCCCTCATTCTGAACTGATAAACTAGAGAGAAGATAACATGGCTGTCTCTCATTCTGAACTGATAAACTAGAGAGAAGACAGCATAGCTGTCCCTCATTCTGAACTGATAAACTAGAGAGAAGACAACATTGCTGTCCCTCATTCTGAACTGATAAACTAGAGAGAAGACAACATGGCTGTCCCTCATTCTGAACTGATAAACTAGAGAGAAGACAGCATAGATGTCCCTCATTCTGAGCTGATAAACTAGAGAGAAGACAGCATAGCTGTCCCTCACTCTGAGCTGATAAACTAGAGAGAAGACAGTATAGATGTCCCTCATTCTGAACTGATAAACTAGAGAGAAGACAACATGGCTGTCTCTCATTCTGAACTGATAAACTAGAGAGAAGACAGCATAGCTGTCCCTCATTCTGAACTGATAAACTAGAGAGAAGACAACATTGCTGTCCCTCATTCTGAACTGATAAACTAGAGAGAAGACAACATGGTTGTCCCTCATTCTGAACTGATAAACTAGAGAGAAGCCAGCATAGCTGTCCCTCATTCTGAGCTGATAAACTAGAGAGAAGACAGCATAGCTGTCCCTCATTCTGAACTGATAAACTAGAGAGAAGACAGCATAGCTGTCCCTCACTCTGAGCTGATAAACTAGAGAGAAGACAGCATAGATGTCCCTCTTTGTGAGCTGATAAACTAGAGAGAATACAGCATAGCTGTCCTTCATTCTGAGCTGATAAACTAGAGAGAAGACAGCATAGTTCTGTACAAAATTCTAATTACTTACAATATTATTTTTATTAGTGACGTTTCACTGTTAGATTGTTGTAACAGTGTTTGTAGGAAAAGACGATCTTGTGTTTTACACTACCTGTCGGAACGTAAGTTTCACTGTTAGATTGTTGTTTGTTGTAAAAGTGTTTGTAGAAAAAAGACGACCTTGTGAGTTTCACTACCTGTCGGTAAGTAAGTTTCACGGTTAGATTGTTGTTTGTTGTAACAGTGTTTGTAAGAAAAGACGACCTTGCGAATTTCACTACCTGTCGGTATGTAAGTTTCACTGTTAAATTGTTGTTTGTTGTAACAGTGTTTGTAAGAAAATACGACCTTGTGAATTTCACTACCTGTCGGTATGTAAGTTTCACTGTTAAATTGTTGTTTGCTGTAACAGTGTTTGTAAGAAAAGACGACCTTGTGAATTTCACTACCTGTCGGTACGTAAGTTTCACTGTTAGATTGTTGTTTGTTGTAACAATAAGAAAAGACGACCTTGTAAGTTTCATTGTTAGATTGTTGCGTGCTATAAAAATGTTTGTAGAAAAAAGACGACCTTGTGAGTTTCACTACCTGTCGGTACGTAAGTTTCACTGTTAGATTTGTTTCGGTTTTAAGACTGTAAGCGGTTACATTCGGATTAACATGTACTGAATCTAATTGGAACTACTGTAAATCTGTAGTTTTACTGGTTGAATGTGTTTAGATTTTACTGAACTATTGTTTAATCTTCCACGCAGTAAAGTTTAGTTTTACTTTGTCGGAATATTTTTCAACGGGTCAAAGGTTATGAATTGTTACAGAATCTGAAACTCAACTTATTGTAGTTTTAACGTTGAAGACACCTGGTTATTTTCATTTACTATTGTCTGCGCCTGTCGTATTTTTCTCTTTACTTGCTCAGTATTTATATATATATATATATGTATTCTGTATTTTCGTTATTTACTTGTGTTTCGTTCCTTCATTTCCTGCTGATTAAAAAACGTTTTCGTCCACACTTGCTTGCTAAATCAAAAATCTCATTTTATTTTACGGAACTCCAACTACCTAACTGATTAATCGTGATAACTATACACTCGCAGTTCTGAAACGATTAAAAAAAACAACAACTGACTGAAGTGACCAGATCATTTAAATGAAACAGTAATGTACTTTATAAAGGCCAATAACGAACAGGACAAAGAAATGGGGTATATCTTTAATACTGAACAGATACAAAATAATAGTGAATAGTCTGGTATGAAGTTCTAATTATATTCTAAGTATGACGATAAATAACGTCTTCGTAGTTACAACGTTTCGATAATGTCAGATTATGACTATTCTCGTCACAAGTCTCTAGAATACTCGAGAGTTCCAGCCTTCATTTCGCTTTATATTACACAACGAAATACCATAAAAAAAAAATTGTGGTCCACGTGTATAACAGGCCGGTTTTGCTACCTACTACGCCCTCTATCTTTTCCCGCTGATTCGAATACACTGAACAGCCTTCTCATTGTATTACACCTTGACGAAAAATTTAGTTTTTGATAATATAAAGACAAAGACACCTACACACACGCGCTCCATAACGGTAAAATTTCATTTTTCGACGTAACTACGTGTTTCACAAAAGCACGCGCATGTCCTTTACTATGTACAATAAGAGTTGCTGACCACTCGACCACTGATCGCGGAAGAAAAGACAAGTGTATCTATTATACGGTTTTAATAGTATTCTATATATATATATATATATTTACATTGATAACGAAGTCCAATAATTTCACACGCGTTCGCTGCTTCTCGACCAGCAATAAGATTTGTAATTAATTGACCAATGGTGTAAGGACTGAACTGTAAAATATTAAAAACGATCACGTAAAAATTACTTGAACTTCAAAGAACTATATATATATATATATATATAGTACGGACCACCATTATTTACATATTCAACTAAAAGTTTTAAATATATAGCA
>NW_013674544.1:15320-26499 GCF_000517525.1 Limulus polyphemus
AAACTACGTAAAATTAAACTTAATTACTACTAAGAAACTATATATATATATATATATAGTACGACCACCATTATTACTATATCAACTAAAAGTTTTAAATATATAGCACTTTACAAAAAAAAAAACGGTTTATTTAATGTGTACGTTTTTTTTTTTTTACCGCATGACAAGAATGACGCAATAATCTAAACAATTTTTTTATATCGGTTTATTAGGAGTTTTTCTTCTACTCTATAGAATGTCACTATAATGTCATACGACGAAGATAACCTTGGAAAACAGATTTTCACAAACATCATAAATAAATTATATGCGTTTCTCCGTGGTCTTCTAAGCGATAAACGTAACCATGTAAGTCTAGAGTGTCTCTACATAGTAGTTATTGTTTTCGATCACCGCTATTCTGTGTCCTGCGTGTATATTTGATATGAAAAACGATGTTTTGTTTTAGAATAAACAATGAGAGAGATAAGCAGAGACTGCTTGACCGAACTGACGTCACCGCACACGAGTTCCGGTTAGTGACTGGTGTGAGAGAACGGGATGAAAGATCTCGGCGGCTGCAGATCTAGGTGGACTGCTTGACCGAAATGACGTCACCGCACAGGATTTTTGGTTAGCGAATGGTGTGAGAGAACGAGATTGCAGCGACTGCAGGTCTAGGTGGACTGCTTGACCGAAATGACGTCACCGCACAGGAGTTCCGGTTAGTGACTGGTGTGAGAGAACGGGATGAAATATCTGAGTGGCTGCAGATCTAGGTGGACTGCTTGACCGAAATGACGTCACCACACAGGAGTTTCGGTTAGTGACTGGTGTGAGAGAACCGGATGAAAGGTTTCCGTGGCTGGAGGTCTAAGAGGACCATAAGCATCCGTTACAGGTGGTAGACTCATCACAGTATCAGGACTAGAGCGTTGAGACAACACGTCACTGTGGTGTTGAAGGTAAGGGGAGTCCGCACCAAGGCTTAATTGACCTAAAGCGTAGAAGAAAAACGAAATCAAGGCAAAGAACACGGAGTAAAAAAACAAAACAAAAAACGGATATTTTTTAAGTCCAGCTAACAGAAACTCAACGAAAATTCGTACATTATGCGTGATCACCACAAATCGTCTGTTACTGGTTCTTGTAGGTACATTATGCATAATCACCGCAAATCGTCGGCTACTGGTTCTTGTAGGTACATTATGCATGATCACCGCAAATCGTCGGCTACTGGTTCTTGTAGGTATATTATGCATGATCACCGCAAATCGTCGGCTACTGGTTCTTGTAGGTACATTATGCATGATAACTGCAAATCGTCGGCTACTAGTTCTTGTAGTTTCTATTCAACATCTTTGTTTATTCAGCTACAATTAACACACACACACACACAGTTTTAATCTTCTATTACATACACAACAAAGGTGTTTTGGTTTTGTTTTCCAGAGTTGGGGACAGGTATGAAAATTCCACTCCCAAATTTCAAACGTTTAACACCATATAACCACAAGCAAGAGTAAAAAAAGAAATAAACGTTCTTACTGTGTAATTTACCTTGCACCATAAATCCATTTGGAGAGATCCCATGATTCATAGCCCTTGAGGACGGAGGTGGACTGGGTGCTGCTGCGCTCCCCATCGGTCCCGGCGGGAAGTCTAGGGAATCTGACAGACGCTGACTAGGGAAGTAGGTGAAGAACCCCGACTGGGATACGTAGGGAAAGTCAGCAGGACTTCCCGCGTCTAAAAAGATGATAGAATTATTTACTGAAATTATTTGAAATATATATTCCATGAAAGTGTAGAACCCCGACTGGGATACGTAGGGAAAGTCAGCAGGACTTCCCGCGTCTAAAAAGATGATAGAATTATTTACTGAAATTATTTGAAATATATATTCCATGAAAGTGTAGAACCCCGACTGGGATACGTAGGGAAAGTCAGCAGGACTTCCCGCGTCTAAAAAGATGATAGAATTATTTACTGAAATTATTTGAAATATATTTTCCAGAAAAGTGTTCTAAACTTTAATACATTTTGAATCACAAACCGGTATGACAAGAATGCAACAGTTAGTAAAACAATGTTATGTAACACTCGAGATGAACAAAGGCTTTATGCAAAAAAGTATATATATATATATATACATATATACCAAAATGTCTGAGAAATATATATATGTATATATATATATACCCCACACGAATATATAGCAGAAATCAATTCAAGAAATAAAAGCTGGCTTTGCAGTGTCCCTGTGGCAGTGTCCCCGCGTCTGGTTTTTATTTTTCTTGACGTTAAAGAGTGTAAAGTAACTTTTGCTTTTGTTTGTTTAATGCTTCGAATACGCCTAATGTCTCACGTTGCATTCTTAGGGCACGGCGTCACTTTTATATTAAAGTATTTCGTAAGTTCCTTATTTATTTCTTGAAGTTCGCGCAATTCTACACGAGGGTTATCTGCCGCTAGTCGTCTCTAATTTAGAAGTGATAGACTAGAGGGAATGCAACTGGTCAACACCACCCACCGCCAACTCTTGGGCTGCTATTTTACCAATGAAAAGTGAGATTGACTGCCACCTTATAACGCCCCTCACTGCTGAAAGTGCGAGCATGTTCAGTGACGGGATTCAAACTCACGACCCCTAAACCACCAGGTCATTCCAGGCTCCTCGGAAGTTCTTTCATCTTTATTTTTTTTTTATATTGTCAAAACTTTTAAAAACAATTTTACTAAAATGTTATGAATATATAATATAAATTTGTCAATTTTTACATGATATGACCTGTAACAGGAAGTGTTTACTTCTTTACAGGCTGTAATCGACGGTACCAAGAGGGCAAAACAAAACTAATATGACACGCGACGTTTCACCAGGTGGAGAGGATACTTCTTCGTACTTTCGTCACGTGATGACGTCAGGTCTTAACACTTGCGAAACGTCACGTGTCACATTATTTTTTTTTCACTCATTTAGTATGATACTTTCCATTTTCCATTTATACTATAGTTTTGACTTGCCCCTCAACAATCTCGGGTTTACGACACTAAAAATCTGGTTTCGATACCCGTTGTGTAGCTATGTGCTTAACAACCAACCAACTAACCTGCCCCTCATTTCATCGTTGAAGTTTTGTTTAAAGGTTGTTTTAGTCATTGACTCCTAACTGTGCGTTTTATTTCGAACCGAAACGGAAACCTAACAGTGGCAAATCATCATATATTTCACGTTGAGTCAATGCGCTCAGAAATCTTCACGTTCTAGGGAGACTCCACGTCATTTGATTGCCGTCCACGCTGCTCGAAAGGCGAATTGCGTTCTTTCAGAAGCTGCTTTAGTTATCTCGAGATTCGGCTCTCGCCGCCATCCATCTAGCAAGCCTCATCAGTGGAGCGCGAAATAGAACGAGACCTAACGGCTGGTTTAGCTGGAAATGATTTCAGCCAATGGTGAGCCGGAGCTCGATAAGAAACTTCGCCTACCGACGTGCGGAGATGGTCCGAGAGATAAGAATGCTTTGTGGCCTATCGATTTTACACCGGGAAAGCTGAGTTCGAGACTACGGTGTTGTTTGCTCGCCTATGAAGTCGAATTTAGACATAACGCTGTGTGTATCTTAACTCCAGATCTATGGTGGGACCGACCTAGTGTCGCTCGGAGCGAGACAGAAAGATCGATACTAGGAGGTTTATAACAAACATTACGTAAAACTTATACATATTGTTATATACAGGATTAAATATATATTGTACAATGATGTATGTATACATACAGACGTAATACGAGATAATATACATTATCGTTCTGCGTCTGTGAGCGCCCTGCTGGTTCGATTAGGAAATTGTCTACAGGGTTATCAAACTAAAATATCAAAAAATACTCTTGAAAATGTATCATGTGCGTTTTTCCTTTTTAAATTTTACACCGTTAAGACTTACATGCTAACTTGTGTACAAATCTATATAAATATAATAGTACTGTCTGTTGCATGTTCATGTAACTACTTCGCAGGGTTTGGACGGATTTTCACCAAATTTGGTATGGGGGTTCATTTGGTCTATGCGGAGGTACATACAAATTTTCAGTTTTGCATTTTGTGGTTTTAATGGGCGTTTTTTTTTTTTTTTTACCATTACCCCACCTCCTGTAGATGGATCTTCACCAAATTTGGTATGATGGTCCATTGAGTCCATGAGGAGATACATACAAATTTTCAGTTTTGCATTTTACGTTTTTCGGTTTTTATGGGCGTTTTTTACCACTACCTCACCTTCTTTAAACAGATCTTCACCAAAATTGGTGTGGAGGTTTGTTGGGTCCATGGGGAGATACATACAAATTTTCAGTTTTGCGGTGTGTATGACTGTTTTTTTTTTGCGTTTTCTACCACTACCTCACCTTTTTTAAACGGATCTTCACCAAAATTGGTATGAAGGTTTGTTGGGTCCATGGGGAGATACATACAAATTTTCAGTTTTGCGGTGTGTATGGCCGTTTTTTGCGTTTTTTACCACTACCTCACCTTTTTTAAACGGATCTTCACCAAAATTGGTGTGGAGGTTTGTTGGGTCCATGGGGAGATACATATAAATTTTCTGTTTAGTATTTTACGTTTTGCAGTTTTTATGGGCGTTTTTTTTAACAATTACATATAAGGGAAGCGTCTTTTTATATCCTAAGATGACCTTTCATTAATCACGAACTTACATAATTTCCGTCCAGGGGACGGGTACTCCAGCTAGTATTTATATATATAAAATAAATGTTATTTTCTCAGCTTTTACGGGTGGCTTGTAATTAACGTAAAACACAACAAACTCAAATTTTAACCGAAGGAAATGCTCGTCTCATGTATTGGGCCTTTTATTATCTTTCACACGTATTTAGGTACTCGTTTTACCAAATAGAATTACACTGGCAAGCACTGAATTGAGTCGGTTTGTTTGTCTTTGTATTATCGTTTGCACTTGGGTACGTTTTTATTTTAATAAACTGAACTACACAACAATTACAAGGACAGAACTGAGATAATTTTTTTTCTGAGTGCCATTTTAATTGGTAGCCACTACAGTGACTCAAAACGGATTTAAATTTAATGGATATTAATTTATCTTTATTTTTCCATCCCTCTAAAGAGAAGAAATGCCTATAAAATGATGTAAATTTTAATAACATCACTTGAAAAATATCTATAAAATGATGTAAATTTTAATAACATCACTTGAAAAATGTCTATAAATGATGTAAAGTTTAATAACATCACTTGAAAAATGTCTATAAAATGATGCAAGTTTTAATAACATCACTTGAAAAATGTCTATAAAATGATGCAAGTTTTAATAACATCACATGAAAAATGTCTATAAAATGATGCAAGTTTAATAACATCACATGAAAAATGTCTATAAAATGATGCAAGTTTTAATAACATCACTTGAAAAATGTCTATAAAATGATGCAACTTTTAATAACATCACATGAAAATGCAGATTTTGCTTGTTTGAATTTTGAAACCGAATCATGTAAACGTTGGAAACTGAATCATGTAAACGTTGGAAACCGAATTATGTAAACGTTGAAAAATGAATCATGCAAACGTTGGAAACCGAATCATGTAAATATTGGAAACTGAATCATGTAAACGTTGGAAACCGAATCATGTAAACGTTTGAAACCGAATTATGTAAACGTTGTAAACTGAATCATGTAAACGGTGAAAACTGAATCATTTAAACGTTGGAAACCGAATCATGTAAATGTTGGAAACTGAATCATGTAAACGTTGGAAACCGAATTATGTAAACGTTGGAAACCGAATCATGTAAACGTTTGAAACCGAATTATGTAAACGTTGGAAACCGAATCATGTAAACGTTGTAAACTGAATCATGTAAACGGTGAAAACTGAATCATTTAAACATTGGAAACCGAATCATGTAAACATTGGAAACTCAATCAGGATTGCTGAGAAATAACATTTCTCTCTTTCTGGACAGTTCCAAGGTGAGTCAGTGGTAAGATGTCCAGACTTACAACCTAAAATACGGGGTTCGATTCTCCACAGTGAACAGAGTGCACATAGCCCACTGTGTAGCTTTGCACTAAAAAAAAAGAACTCTTTTGCACAGTTTTTCAAAATCCAGAATTCCTCAGCATAATTATACCCCCCCCCCCAAAGACAGTCTGTTCTATCTTAAATGTTCGGATATGGGCGCGAAAATAAACGAGGGCTATCTACGCTAGCCGTCCCAGATTTGGTACTGATCGACTGGAGGGAAGGCAGCTAGCAAGTTTACGTTTTATCAGTATATGTGACTTGCCAAATAGGACCATATCTGTGACTAGTCACGTAGTTATCACGTTAACAGTACATGTAACTAGTCACATAGGATTATATTAATATCGGTATCTGGTTACAAAATCGCACGCCACGAATATATATGTCTAGTAAATTTATTAAAGCTTAACTATTAACGTAATACAAAGATTCGAGTCTGTAACACTGTATAACATCAGGCGAACTTTCTACTGGACTTGTCTTCTATTATTTAGGACCGCCCTCAATTTCCTTTAGAAAATTAAAAGTTTCAACCCATTCAGCCCACTCCTGCTTTCATTGCTTCTGCACCCTTTTCTCCCTCCCCCCCCCCCTTCTCTCATCTCTGCTAGTTATTAAAGAAACATAATTGAAGTTTGTGTCCGGTCACCTTCTGTTGATAGTGTGATCGTAATTCTCTTCACCATGCTGGTTTGTAGGCATGTCAGCATATCGATCTTTGACAGCTCTCGACCACCCCCCCCCACCCCCCGCTATACCTCCCGTCTCCTCTTAGCCTAAAATTCTCGGAGGCTCTAAGTTGATTAGCCTTCTAATTTCAACTAATTTTCTTGTCAGTGTGGAACGATATCTAACAAATTAAGGCCGGTAATTTCAGTTGCTCAGAATGAAAGCTAGAACATACCAAAATACTACGCTAAAGGTTACGATGAGAAACACTACAAGTACCTTCAAAAGGGAACAGTGTGAGTATGTTTGAAATACCTGTATTTATGAAGTACATGGAAAGTTTCTAAAAACGATCGATAGAAGAGTTTCCACTGTCCTCACTACGAGGATTGTTTGTTTGTTATGGACTTCGCGCAAAGCTACACGAGGGCTATCTGCGCTAGCCGTTCCTAATTTAGCAGTGTAAGACTAGAGAGAAGGCAGCTAGTCATCACCGCCCACCGCCAACTCTTGGGCTACTCTTTTACCAACGAATAGTGGGATTGACCGTCACATTATAACGCCCCCACGGCTGAAAGGGCGAGCATTTATGGTGTGACAGGGATTCGAACCCGCGACCCACAGATTGCGAGTCGAGCACCCTCTAACCACCTGGCCATGCCGGGCCTCTACGAGGATTAATCGGGAGTACAATAGTTGGGCCAGTGCGTGTGAACTCTCTCCCAAAAGCATGAAAACTTTGTTAAACATTTTGGACAGTTTGCAATCCTCCCTGTTGTCCAAATGTTTGCTTTGTTTTAATTGTTCACGCAAGAACAATCTAGGCTAGTCGTCCCTAATTTTGTGTTGATAGACTATAGGAAAGACAGCTAGTCAACAGCGTTCAGCACCAACTCTTGGGTTACTTTAATCAAAGAGTGGGATTTGATTGTTACTCGTATGATGCACCCACAGCCTCAAAGTGAGGACCGCGTTTATGCAGCAACGGACGGCGAACTATGGAATTCTTGAATTCACAGTTTGAGCATCGATGATCATTTAGGCCATCCCAAGCTGCTACATGTCTGGATATTAGAATTTGGTTAAATCCACGCAAGAATCTTCTAATGTTTCCATTAAAACAACAACAACGAAATACAACTAAATACCACAAGACCTGTTAAAACACTTGTTATGTCCAGTGTCAAATTGAAAACATCACAGGCCATTAAAGTTGATAGGGTTAACGGGTTCCTTCGAATCATGTTCATAAGTACCCAGAATATGATGTTGGTGAGGTACATCACGACCTCTGTTGTTTAAAAATAGTACCAGCTCGTTTAGTCGCCATCGTATAGCCTAGTCATTATTTTCAAGTAAACATCGCAGATTTCCTGTTTCTCAAATTCGAAAGGGGGGGGGGGGGGAAGCAATAACCTCATATGCTCCCTCAGGCCATTTTCGGTGGTCTAATACCGGCAGAACGACCGTTGCTGGGAACTTGCACGTGCTATGCGAACATCCCTACACTTTGGTCGTGTAGAAACCCTGTTATTTTCACTTTAAACGCTGCTGTGTCCTCCCCAGTTCTGTGTTAAAGACTTTGGTGTCGATTTAAAAATAGAAAATTATATTAATGAGCACGTGCTCTTCGGACTACTGTCTATTTTCGATTTTATTTTCTCCAGGAAACTTTTATACCCCCACCTCTCCAGCGTCAAACTTACAATGAATGGTTCGGGTTCCAACCACAAATCAAAGTTAGGACTGAAAAAAAACGAAAAGAAGGTCGATACGTAAAGTCAATGTGTCCCTAAAACAATTCGACCTTTACACGCGGGGAAGTTAAAACCAGAAAAAAAAAAAAAAGAACCATTTACTTCATTATACGTCACTTTAATTGTTCTTATTTCGCACATATCTTGATATCATTAAGTGGTTTTTCTTCTTACGTCTTCATTTAGGCATTGATATATTAATATATATTGATATATATTGATATATTGATATTAGTTCCCTTTATTTCAAAAGTTACAGTCTAGTGCCGATCTAGAGTTAGCTTAACTAACGCTCCCCCCAATCCCCCCGGTAAGATTGAGAGCTTATAACACTAAAATTTCGGGTTTCGATCCCCGCAGTGATTAGTATCTCCCGGTGGCTCAGCGGTAAGATTTAGGGCTTATAACAGTAAAGTTCGGTTTCGATCCCTGCAGTGATTAAAATCCCCCAGTGGCTCAGCGGTAAGATTGAGGGCTTTATAACACTAAAAATCCGGGTTCGATCCCTGAAGTGATTAGGGGACTATAAATGATTAGTTGTCGACAGATATTACTCAGAAATTAAACAAATTTATGTATGTCAGGATATATTGATTACGTTAGTGAATTGTACGAAAAGGGTCGCCAGTTTGTAAAAAACAACAACAACAACAAATGATACAAAGAGCTTTTCGACAGTATGTTATTTCTGGGGTTTCGATAATATCACGTTTGTATCTCATCCTGCTTCAATTGTGAAATTAACGTCTATCAACGACAAAATAGGATTTTTTTATGTGTTAAATAATTTCATTTGAAAACACGTGAAAAAAAAATCAGCCGACAGGTAACGAGATTAGCTTAACTGTGCCCTTAATCACGTTAACCGTTCAGTAGCTCAGTCCCCGCGGGCTGACAGCATGAAATCTTTTGTGTACAGAGTTCTACCCACAGACAAAATTGCCCTTATAATGTAGATAACGCACTTCATTAGAAGCAACTTTGACAGAGGAAGAGAGTGAGGCAAACACTGCTTATCTTATGACTCAAAAATCACATGAGTATGGAGCAGCCATGTAAAGATGTTTCTCTAAATCACTCACAAAGAGGAGCTGAGGTTATAGCGAAGTAAATTTTTAGCTGAACATTTATGTTTTAAGCCAGTTTTGAATGAATTTAAAGGGACCTTTTAAAACAAATTAAGAAAATTGTTTGTTTGTTTTGAATTTCGTGCAAAGCTACACGAGGGCTATCTGTGCTAGCCGTCCCTAATTTAGCAGTGTAAGACTAGAGGGAAGGCAACTAGTCATCACCACCCACCGCCAACTCTTGGTCTACTCTTTTACTAACGAATAGGGGGATTGACCGTCACATTATTATATCTTATCTTTGACATATATATATATATGTTCGAGACTGCCCACAGGCAACCCTTTCCGAGGTAGTTCGGTTCTCTATCAAGCGGCAGAGAGAGAGAGGGAGAGACGGCGAGGCTCCCGATCGTGCCGCTGTAGGTATCGAAAATCGATGAAAGGTTTCCAAGCAGGTTAGTCCGCATAGCTCACGGAATTTCTGGGGTGGATAAACCCTCGCCACGAGGCTTCTTGTTCACGAAGCAATAGGGGAAAATATTTTGATGACCTGAAAAGTTGTTTGAGGTACGTGGGTGGATATACAATTTTTTGATGGCCAAATTACCGACCCGTTCTTAAACCGTTCACTCCCGGTGGGGTACATATTACACCATAGTTAGAAATTTTGTTATTCCTTATTACAATACTCAGATTTGGTTTATTTGCGCAAAGCTACGCGAGGGCTATCTGCGCTAGCCGTCAATAATTTAGGACCAGAGGGAAGGCAGCTAGTCATCACCACCCACCGCCAACTCTTGGGCTACTCTTTTACCAACGAATAGTGGGATTGACCGTCACGTTATAACGTTCCCACGGCTAAAGGGGCGAGCATGTTTGGCGGGACGGGGATTCGAACCCGCGACCCGCAGATTGCGAGTCAAGCGCCCTAACCACCTGCCCATGTCGGGCCTACGACACTCAGTGTAAAGAATCTATGTTTATGGCAAAGCTACTAATTTTTAACCACTACCCTAGCCTGAGGGAAAGCTGTCAGTCAGCAGCACCCCACCACCCACCATTCACTCTAAGTGATTAACCATCGCTCTTTTAAGGCATCCATAGCTTATAGTGCGGAGAATAATTTGTGGTATCGCATGGATTCGAACCCAACTCGTCAACTCCAAAATCGAAAGTTCTACCACAGGATCAATCCGCGCTCTCAATATAAGGAAAATGGTCAAATAAAATCACTCACACCATAACATTACACAATATAAACATTAACCACTCACACCGTAACCGTACACAATACAAACATTAGTCACTTACACCATAACCGTACACAATACGAACATTGACCACTCACACCATAACCGTACACAATATAAACATTAACCACTCACACCATAACATTACACAATATAAACATTAACCACTCACACCGTAACCGTACACAATACAAACATTAGTCACTTACACCATAACCGTACACAATACGAACATTGACCACTCACACCATAACCGTACACAATATAAACATTAACCACTCACACCATAACATTACACAATATAAACATTAACCACTCACACCGTAACCGTACACAATACAAACATTAGTCACTTACACCATAACCGTACACAATACGAACATTGA
>NW_013674544.1:26757-27565 GCF_000517525.1 Limulus polyphemus
AACTGGCAGGGTGGAGCCAACACTTTCTCCTTATCAAAACACTGTTAAAGTATTTTAACCCTCAACTGGCAGGGTGGAGCCAACACTTTCTCCTTATCAAAACACTGTTAAAGTATTTTAACCCTCAACTGGCAGGGTGGAGCCAACACTCGCTCCTTATCAAAACACCGTTAAAGTATTTTAACCTTCAACTGGCAGGGTGGGGCCAACACTCGCTCCTTATCAAAACACCGTTAAAGTATTTTAACCTTCAACTGGCAGGGTGGGGCCAACACTCGCTCCTTATCAAAACACTGTTAAAGTATTTTAACCCTAAACTGGCAGGGTGGGGCCAGAATGATTCACGTCAATTTTGAAACCGATATTCCATATCAGCTCGTGCTGCCCTCTAACTGATATTTTCTGTACTCCGTTCTAAATCAGTTCTTGGGTGTTGGTTGAGCACTTATGATACAAATATTTTACCCTACCAGTTGAGGGTTAATTATCTTGGTCTTTCAATCTACTGTATAGAGCAAAGTGTGTGTGTGTGTCCGGGGGGAAAAAAAATACACAGTCGTGTATCTATCGTTGAATATCTGTTCCTTATACGTTTCCACAAACCTTGACACGGTGATACAGGATGGCGTGAGAAAGGTCATGAAGGGGGTTTACTCCCCCTATCTAATTTCAGAAAAACAACTACCAGATCAGCATAACATGACACGGTGATACAGAATGACATGATGAAGGTCTTGAGGGAGGTTTCGGACCCCCCCCCCAATATAATTTGATATTGACCGTACTGGTACCTTTATGTATTTTGATT
>NW_013674545.1:0-2690 GCF_000517525.1 Limulus polyphemus
CATCAGTATCAGGAGTGGTATAATCTAAGGAGAACTAAGGTTATGACATCTGTATCAGGAGTGGTACAATCTAACGAGAACTAAGGTTATGACATCTGTATCAGGAGTGGTATAATCTAAAGAGAACTAAGGTTATGACATCAGTATCAGGAGTGGTACAATCTAACAAGAACTAAAGTATAAAAGCTGTGAAACATACCTGTGTTTCTGTAGTTTGAGCATTCTTTGCCATGGAATGGTTCAGAGCTATCTAAGGAGAACTAACATCAGTATCAGGAGTGGTACAATCTAATAAGAACTAAAGTATAAAAGCTGTGAAACATACCTGTGTTTCTGTAGTTTGAGCATTCTTTTCCATGAAATGGTTCAGAGCTATCTAAGGAGAACTAACATCAGTATCAGGAGTGGTATAATCTAACGAGAACTAAGGTTATGACATCAGTATCAGGAGTGGTACAATCTAACGAGAACTAAGGTTATGACATCAGTGTCAGGAGTGGTACAATCTAATGAGAACTAAGGTTATGACATCAGTATCAGGAGTGGTACAATCTGATGAGAACTAAGGTTATGATGTCAGTATCAGGAGTGGTACAATCTAAGGAGAACTAACATCAGTATCAGGAGTGGTATAATCTAACGAGAACTAAGGTTATGACATCAGTATCAGGAGTGGTACAATCTAACAAGAACTAATGTATAAAAGCTGTGAAACATACCTGTGTTTCTGTAGTTTGAGCATTCTTTGCCATGGAATGGTTCAGAGCTATAGTGTAGGTAACCTGTCTCATTTTTTGACCATTCTCAGGACACAACTGCCAGGAACTCTCCATTACATCTGCAGAAAGACTTGTTTGTTTACTAAGAATATTAAAGGTGTCAAACGAAAAACTGTTTCAACACATCACCTTCAGTGGGAACATTGTTCTGCATTTAGTCTTCTCTATTGAACTATAAATATATGGCGACATAAAATACGGTTGTATTACTTCTTATTTACCACAGACAGAATTCGCTTATTAATGTTAGGTACCGTAAAATTTGACAACCTACCTGATGAACGAGAGATTTTTATCTCAACAACTTTTAACTTTACTTGCAACAATGAGACTTACTGCTATAAATAGTCACACAAAAGATGGATCTTAAGTCATTTTACAATAATGGTAGTTATTGGCGAATGACCAAAAAGTTATGAGCCACAAAGCTACCTTATTGATTACAAGAAAAACAGCATTATCATTCTTTATCAATAGCATTTTAAAAACTAAAAACAAAGATACCAATCTGATCTACTCAAAAGTTATTGCTTTGACTAATCATTGTAAGTAAAAACAGAATAAAAAAAAGGGTGTTTAAATTGCATGTAGTAATTACCAATAATTCTTGAGTGAAAGAAAGCTAAGTTTATAGATAAGATCTGAAATGAAACTTAAATAAATTCACTAAAAAAATGTTTGTTTGTTGAATTTCACATAAAGTTATTTGAGAACTATCTGAGCTAGCTGTCTCTAATTTCGAAGTGATAGACTACAGGGAAGGCAGCTATTCAACACCATCCACCACCAATTCTTGAGCTACTCTTTACCAAGGAATCAGGAACAGGTTTTGATCCCTCAACCCACAGATTGCAAGTCAAGCACCCTAACCACCAGCCTATGCCGGGCCTCACTAGAAATACTTCATGTCATAAACCAAAGAAAACTAACACCAGTAATTTTCACATTATTTTTTTATTCAGCACAAAAATGCACAATGATTTATCTGAGCTGGGCCCACTGCAAGGATCAAACCCCAAATTTTACCATTATAATCCCTACATCTTACCACTGAGGATTATGATTAGACATTGATTCATCAGTTGTGTGCCTCACAGTCGATTCATGAATTTCACTAAACATACAGTTTGTAAATTCTACTCAAAACTTTTTTTCAATAGCATTAAGTGACAACCAGGACAACGAGTGGAATCCATACAAAAACAACCAGGACAACGAGTGGAATCCATACAAAAACAACCAGGACAACGAGTGGAATCCATACAAAACAACCAGGACAACGAGTGGAATCCATACAAAAACAGACAGGACAACGAGTGGAATCCATACAAAAACAGACAGGACAACGAGTGGAATCCATACAAAAACAGACAGGACAACGAGTGGAATCCATACAAAAACAACCAGGACAACGAGTGGAATCCATACAAAAACAACCTGGACAACGAATGGAATCCATACAAAAACAACCAGGACAAGAATGAAATCCATAAAAAACAACAAGGACAATGAGTGGAATCCATACAAAAACAACCAGGACAACGAGTGGAATCCATACAAAAACAACTAAGACAACAACTGAAATCCATACAAAAACAACCAGGACAACAAGTAGAATCCACACAAAAACAACCAAGACAACGAGTGGAATCCATACAAAAATAAGTTGGAGTATTTAGTTGGTTAATTCTTGTGAGTAAGGAACCTATAAAAAAATATCTTTGACAAAAAGATCACCTGATAAATGATTGTGATCTTGTTTACTTACTGTTCAGGCCTACAAATTTCAACTTCATAAAAGTTGTTCCATAATTCAGCTACACAGATTTCGAAAATAATATTCATTTTTTTCTACCACATAAGAATTTTTTACCAATCGGGAAGAAAGAAAAAAAACTCTTACTTAGATCA
>NW_013674545.1:3652-17222 GCF_000517525.1 Limulus polyphemus
TCCTGTATTTTTTTTGTAAAACCTTCGTCTTTCAGTCTCAAAGCTATGTGTTGTGGTCTTAATTTTATATATTGCGTTATGACGTTTTGTGAAAAATCTATACGTGATGGTGAAAAATGGATATAATTTTTAGATTCAGCATACAGGAATTACTGTAGAAGATGTAAAAATTTCAAGACAATAAAACCATCGTAAGCCAGTGTAATTAGTCTGAATGAATATTGATAAGTGACTGTGACTTGTTTACTTACTGTACGTTTTCCTTGATGCAAGAAGATCATAAAAAAACTTTGAGCCAGAAAATACAAGACTGAAGACCTGCTCAACTGGTAGAGGGATCACCGAGTTCATCATTTCTTTTCCATCATGATTCAAACACAAACACGATACTTCGCCAACTATCGGGAGAAACAATACAACTTGAAACACTCGTGTTCACAGTAATAAATATAAGATAATTAAAAAAGTGAAAAACTAGAAGTATTTTCAAAGAAGAAAAAGCAAAAATACTGAAAACTTGCCAACTCTGTTCATTGGAGGTATGCCAGTACAGTATTACACAGATTTATAAATTTAAATCATATGACAGGTTACACCATAAGTAATACCATCACCTGAACACACTAAAAAAGTTAATGTTAGTAGGAAATGATAAAACAGTGTTTTTAAAAAATGAAGGTTGCCTACCAATTACTGAAAACATGGACTATTATTAGAAATGATAATATCTTAAAATATATTAAGGGAATCAGTTTACTCTTCTTAATAATTCCCTACTTAACATTTCTTAATGTGTTTGGTGTAGTTTATAAAGTGACTTAGCTTACTTACACTGCATGTTCCTGATGACAAGAGCCGATAAGGTCTTGTAACTTGAAATTCTTTCTAATAAATGTTCGTTGATGTTAGCTATTGTAAGTTTTTGCCGATTGTTTTTGGATTATAATTAAATTGTTAGCTTGTTTGTACAAACCTACCTTCTCAACTAGGCCTAAAATTACATTATTAAATTTGCTCTCTGTAAAATATAAATTGTAAGTCTGTTTGTCTAAAACGGGTGTTTATGTTTTAAACTTTATCTACTATCGTAGATAGTTTTTGTGACACAAAAATTAAAATGTTGAACTTTTAAAAGTAAACAGAATTTTTTTTCATTTGTGATAATGTTGTTCAAATAATTTGTTTTCTGCCAAATCAGCTACTACTTAGAAACCTGCCTTTAAATGAAACAGGCTAACACCCTAAGACAAAGTTTATTCATTCATGTTATACACTATAGTAAAAACTTAAAAGCCGTTAAACTAATTGTTTCTCCAAAGAAGAGTGTAATATGTTTATTACAGACATAAAAGATTACACTCACCATCATGATCATCGGGTTCTGTTTCTGTAGTGTCACTGAAGTCTGTTGGATACTGCACAGAATGGATCTGTTCTATTGGATCTACACTTCCTACATGTGGCATTTCTTCTCTAGGTTCATCCTCCACCAGCTCAGAGACACTTCCTGACCCAGCCACCGACTCCTGAAATACATCCATCAGTTACAACCATATCATTACTCTACAGAAAAGTCCATTAAGGATGGTAGGTTTACATTAAACACTTCCTGACCCAGCCACTGACTCCTGAAATACATCCATCGGTTACAATCATATCATTACTCTACAGAAAAGTCCATTAAGGATGGTAGGTTTACATTAAACACTTCCAGAACCAGCCACTGACTCCTGAAGTACATCCATCGGTTACAATCATATCATTACTCTACAGAAAAGTACATTAAGAATGGTAGGTTTACATTAAACACTTCCAGAACCAGCCACTGACTCCTGAAGTACATCCATCGGTTACATAATTAACTAAGCAAACTAGTCAGTGAAAATCTAAAAAAAACACTAACAGAGACTTTGTTAAACTTTATGTAAGGTCAGTGAGTTATTATTTATTATTATGACCAAATATTTCACTTTTTCTTAGAGAGAGTTGAATGTTTTCTTCGTATTCTCAGAGCTTCATCACTAATCGTATTTCATTGTTATTTGTATCACTTTTAAGTGAAGAAAACAAGTTTTTGTTTGTTTATCTATTCTTGGAATTTCATGCAAATTTACTTGAGAATTACCTGCACTAACAGTCCCTAATTTAAAATTAATAAACTAGAGAAAAGGCAGCTGGTCAACATCAAATCAAAAAGGCAGCTAGTCAACATCACCCACCTTCAAAACTTGGGCTACTCTTTTGTAATTTAAAAGTTATAAACTAGAAAAGAGGCAGCTAGTCAACACCACCCACCTTCAAAACTTGGGCTACTCTTTTGTTAATTTAAAAGTGGGATTGACCATCACATTATAATGCTCCAACAATTGAAAGGATGAGCATGTTCAATGATGGGATTCCAACCCACAACCCGCAGACTGTGAGTTGAGTACTCTAACTTCTACATCATGCAGGGCCAAATGTTTAGAAGCAATCCTCAATTAATTCAATACTTTCGACTCATTCAAGTTATATGGACTTACTAGGATGTATAAGATGAAAAAGTCCCATTCAGTCAACAGCCTCGTCCATATGTTGCACACCACAGATCGAAGACAACATAGAATTATAAAACACCGACAACCAACTGTATCTCTAATCCACCTACTATATCTATTACACACAGTTTCAGCCCACACCAAAAACCTGAATAATAGGTCTGGCCAGATGAAAAACCAATTTAAGTAGCCTAAAGGTTTAGGTTCATCCACATATTCCATTGCAAGTACTGTTACTTTCTCAGTTTTCTAAGTGTTTAGAATTGAGAAATTTTGCACTTGTACAGTTTCTTTCTGTACAGACTCTGAATATATGTAGTTACGTAAAAGTACAGTACACTGTTATTTTCCTTGATCACTTTTAAATAATCTCTCACAGGGGGCATTCTAGAAGTTTATACCAGGTGTTTGCCTTTCCACACTGTATTCTGTAGCTTAGAGAAGTATTTAAAAAACAATGAATAATTTAATATCTAAATGTAATTAACATACTTAATATAATAGTGATAGATATATAAAAAAAACGAGAAGCCATATTCTAAAGCAAATAATAATAAAACGCACTGAGAAAAAGACCCCTTTAACCACACACAGAAAACAAGCACAAGTGTACTTTAAATTAGCTACATTCAACATACACACCACATGTGTCTGATGTTGTACTAAAGTTAGGGCAAATAACCTATACACAAACCGATACATATACACAGCCAAATGGTAGTATACATACACTTCGTTTTATAATAAAGCTACAAATTGTCAAACTATATACAAACAGGTACTCTGTATTCAATCTAATAACTACTATATATTTTATATTTTAGCTTCTAAGTTTTTGTTTTATTTCAATTTGATAAAAACAAAACTTATTTTCAGTTTTCATGTGAGGGAAAAATGATGGTAACTTATCTTAACACCCATTTCATGTGTACAATGGATGGCGTACGTCTGAAATTAACATAGACGTTTTACTGAGAAAAGTGTATACGTATGTTAAGAGTGAGTTGAATGTTTTCTTCGTATTCTCATCACTAACTGTATATCATTGTTTTTAATTGGTCAGAAAAGTCAATACTTAAATCTACCTCAAAAGGACAATGTTTTAGCGAACTAGTTGAATGTTTTTTTACAAATATGATAGAAGAAACAAGCTTTAGCACAACATACACATTTTTCAACTAATCAATTTAAAGCAGTTTTTTGTTGTATTCCACATACAAGCAACAGCATCCAAACTAATTTGGCTAAACTTTCTTTTTATCCAACTAAATTTAAGTTAAAAAAAAACTTAATTTCAAATACACAATGTATCACCCTAGTAAAAACTTAATTTCAAATACACAATGAATCACCCTAGTAAAAACTTAATTTCAAATACACAATGTATCACCCGAGTAAAAAAGTATACGACACATGAATCAACTTACCATCAGTAATAATATTGTTACTTCCTTCAACTCCTGTATTGTGGCTACCAATGTTTCACTCATCTCTTGAGGTGTAACATCCAGCTAATCGGCCACTATGGTGTGTGGTCATTCTTATGTTCATCAACCCGTGATCCACAGTTGTCATCGTCGCTAGTGAGGCCCGGTTCTTCTCCATAACTAAGACGTACACACTGCCACAGCTAATAGTATCGTCGCTAGTGAGGCCCGGTTCTTCTCCATAACTAAGACGTACACACTGCCACAGCTAATAGTAAAATAGCCAAAAAGACAGGAGTTCAATAATTATAGGGAAATCTTCATTAGTGGTTAAAAAAAAATCCAGGCCGAGACAAATTTTGCAGCAATTAAGGTGAAACATATCTTTAATAACAACTTACTCCAAAACAGCTTCAAATAAGACAAACTGTATGATTAAGGTTCTTAACTTATTATCTCTAAAAGAGCATTCCACCAGAGCATCGGGTAAGCCTTATCACGAGCAGCAAATGATGTAAAGAAGTGTTTTTCACCATCTGTACAAACTTGAACTGCATTTGGAATTACTCGTGCTGTTCTCTCTTTGGTCATGCTGTTGATATCCGTGCACTGAATTAGCAACTGAAACGTAATAACTTAAGTTTATTATTACGTAACACAAACAACAAAACACACTGAAAGGTTTGGAAGAGACATTATTTAATGAGCTATCTAACTGGTGAAAACTTCAAACCTTTAGAAGGGATATAGTGTAATAACTTAAGTTTATTATTACATAACACAAACAACAAAACACACCGAAAGGTTTGGAAGAGACATTATTTAACAAGCTATCTAACTGGTGAAAACTTCAAACCTTTAGAAGGGATATAGTGTAATAACTTAAGTTTATTATTACATAACACAAACAACAAAACACACCGAAAGGTTTGGAAGAGACATTATTTAACGAGTTATCTAACTGGTGAAAACTTCAAACCTTTAGAAGGGATATAGTGTAAACTGATCCATTTATTTACATCACCCACTGACTTACTGTTTATTACGGTTCTCAGACATAGTTCAAAAAGCAATAAAATTAAAGTATTTGTGAAAAGAGACCTAAAGCCCCTAAAATAAATAATTGTAGCTGTTACAACCTGCTGACATTCTAGTAAACAAAAAACATATGTTTAATTTCATTTCATATTTTTCAACTTTATTTACAGTTAGGGTAGAGATAAAGTATAAAGTTTTATCCAAAAAAATAGATTCATTCAGAAGGTTCTAGAAGATTATGTAACTGAAATATGAAAACTGTGAGATGAAAAAAAGTATTTTTATTCTTAGCATGAAAATTACCTTACATTCAGACTATTCTGAGACTGAGTTAGTGAATTCACTGGTGAATCTTAATAAAAATTCTGATTTTTTGTGTACAACAAATTTGTGTAATGGTTGCTAAAAGCCTATTAAATTTCATGAAGACACACTTAATAAATTCAAACTGATATTAAACATTAAATCTCCAATACAGGCATTGGTCCAATGGTGTGGTATTATTGTTGCAAGGTGCTTTGAGATTCCAGGCCTGTAGTTTAATTTATTGTTTTAACTGCCACCATCTTATCAGTGTCAAAAGCCACTTCAGAAAAATCTATGGGATTTATATATCAGTAATAACTTGGCTAAATTAGGAAAATCATACCAATTTTTTTTTTTAATTTGACTTAAAGAAATGGAACTCGTGATTAACACGTGTAAAACTAAAACATTAAGTTAAAAAATATATACACGTAATTTAATTTTTAGTTTACCAAGTATTATAAAAATGAAACAACTCTGGGCCTACTAACTTAGTCTTAAGTGTGTGCCACAATAAAACTATATTTAAACTTTAAAGTTACAGGCCTATTTTTTTCCTAAACTATATTTATTATACAAAATATTAAATTCCAATAAAAATAATATATGTCTTTCTTTTACTTTCCACTATACTTAGATTTTTTTAAAACTCAATCATGCGCATTATCTAAACGGGTACCATAAAATCACGATTAAGACAGCCGATAACTTACATAAAGAGTAACAATTTGTCACTCGTTCCCGTCAAACTTCACTTACTAACCCTAACCATTCTGTTGAATATGTAAGCCTAACTAACGTCGAAGACATCATGCCTCTAAATTTTATGATTATCTCAATGACCTTAAATTATTTTGATTTTGAGCTAATAACTCACATCACACCACGTATTACTGTTATGATTTTTTAAAACAAAAATACACTTACCATACAGCGAACAATGACAGAAAATATACGTCATATCCGTTTTCCAGTGTCATTGGTTCGAAAAAAAAACCTTAATATAATTTCTTTCGAAAGAACTTATTACATCATTATCACGTACGACAAACATGTTGTTGTTTATTAAGCACAAAGCTACACAAAGGGCTATCTGTGCTCTGCCCACGATGAGTATCGAAACCCGGTTTCTAGCTTGGTAAGTCCGCAGACATACCGTTGTGCCATTGGGGGACGTACAAAAATGTAACATGCTGAGTGTTTGATGATATATATATATCACACTTTTTCTTTTCGGCTTTTAGAAGAGAATCACCGAATTGATTTAAATAATTATAGTGCATAATACTTTTTCTAGAAATACTCGCATTCTGTAATTTAAAATAACTGCAGTAATTTCCCATAAATTTGTCTGTGATACTAGAAAATTTAAAACAGGTTCGAAGGACTTAATAATTCTATTAAAATAGATATTAGTGATAAATAAATCATTACCTATAATTGAGCTCATCAATTCAATAATTTACTTAAAACTCTGAATCAACAAAATTATTAAAGACAAATTTATGAAATAATTTAAGATTTTTAAGAAATTTCTATTCAAGATCATAATTCTACTTATCTTTTAGGTTTTTGTTTTTTAATTAACTGTCCCTTTAAAACCGTAAACGAGAAGTGTGGATGAAAATAAATCGCAAAATTTACAGCTTATACTCGTTCAGGTAGCATTACACTATGGTGTTCTCAGGTAAACTGTAAATACTTTGGATCTGCTTCGAATAAGTTCGCCAAATAAGAAATTCGGCCAAAATGCTGAACTTAGGTTGGTCTGAGTTAATACTAATTAAGTGATAAGCAGATTGGATACAAAGTGTAAAACACAGTTAAAACGATCTTTATTATTATGATGTACGTTTTTTGAAGCTGGCGAAGCATGATTACACTTATACTTGTCATAACACATTAGTTATTTATTAGGCCTATTACATTTTTAAACACTACATTCTTTATCTAGTCCTTCATTTACGGAATCTTAAGAATTAGAAGAATGTGTAATAATAGTGTTCCAGCCACATTATATTTGTAAAATCCATTGCCAACGACCCATTTCGCTCAATCCAGAGTTCTTCAGCTCGCTGGGATACTATTAATCCAAATAATAAAATTTAAAATTGAAGTTACTAACGATATACCGTAGTAATAACTTAAGTGAGACGGCCTCATTATATTAGAAGAATAGAGCAATATATTGTACATATTTTCTATTGTTGTAGCATAGTTCTTTCGTTAGTGGTTTCTTTTTAAATTGCCCCCCAGTGGCACAGCGGTATGTCTGAGGACACAACGCTAGAATCCGGGTTTCGATACCCGTGGTGGGCAGAGCACAGATGGCCCATTGTGTAGCTTTGTACTTAATTACAAACAAACAAACAATCTTTTTAAAGTATCTGGTGAGAATTATTCAACTTTCAGTCTAAATAAAGACTAATACACTGACTAGTTCGCATTCTATTTTGAAATAATCCGATCTACCTCTTTGCTCTACTCTTGAAATACCCTTGAAACAATTCACGTTTTAACGTCGTGTTTATAATCTACAGATATTCTAAATATTCATTAGCGGATTTAGACCCTTTGAGCCCCCATGCAATTGCATGGGTTGCACCATTTCTAAATCTAGCAAAGTAGATATTTCTAGGACTTTTCTAATTTTAACAATATTCAATCTCTAACTAATACGTAAAACAAATTACATCATAAATATAGTTTATAACAGTATCTTAAAATATAAACGGCTGCTCATTTCGTTAAATACAAGCTTTCTGTCTCTCTTTTTTAACACTATTGAGAACTTCACAAAAACAATATTGTAGTTTGTAGCTAGGTTTAAATATTTTTTTAATAACAAGAGATGTAAATACCAACTACATAAAACTATACGACGAAGAGAACAGTCCCTGTATATTTTTTTACGCATTGATACGTTAGGAGTTTTTATTGTCATACACATTCGTAGTACAGATTTGCTTATACCTTGTCAATAACTACAGAATTGTCCTTGACATGACTCGTCGTGTCAATTAGTACCTTCGGATAATTATTTAGTTAGAACTTAGACTCTTGTTTAGCTGTTATTAATATTATGTGCTATTTTATTTAATTACTCAAAGGGGGCAAATTTTGAAATATTAAAAAGTATAATGTCATTATTATTTCCTGTTTTCGTAAATGGTGTATCCCTTGCATTACTGAAGCACCAACCTAGGTCTGTATTATGGCTGGAGACTTGCACTAAAGTCTGTGACTTACACTAAAGACATTAACTTGATTAAGTTACCACTTAAACTTTAGTTAAAATGTGAAGAAGTGGTAACTAGTATTTTATTTGCAATATTTTAAGTTGTACTTACAACTTTAAATTATACTACTTTTTATTGCATTACTACCATAACAGTGTAGTTTACGCCAGGGTATAAAAAAAAGTGCAATGAGCCGTAATTTATAATTTATTTCTGTGTCGGTGTGTACCCTTAAAAGTTAAATACCCGTAAATTTCTGATAATGGCTTAATGAATTGTGATTTTATTTTAAACTTCCATCTGCTTCAGTAAACGTAGTTAACGCACCACAGTACAATCACAAAATGATAAATCATATATTTAAATTAAGCCTTTTGCAGTTTTTTTAAGTTACATGATTTCAGTGAATAACTGTTTGCTTAAACACATTTCAAGATAATTTAGATTTTTTTCACTAGCAAGTTATGATGTCAAATTTGCTGAATGTAAATCATATTTTTGCATTCCAAGATATAATATATTTCACATTATTTTGGTATAATACTAAATAGTAGATGCTTAATAAAAGTAGAAGTGTATTACTCTATAATATTATGCTATATTTCAGGATTTGTAGCTCTGCTATTTCTCAATGGTGCCACCAACTTTTTAACCGAAGAATCCACACCGCTTCACAACCTCTTCTTTTCCACCTTTCTTTTCCACTAGGGTAGGATATAATAAATAACATGATCCTAATGTGTTTATTATATGATACACATTCTTTTATATAAATAAAACATTAGAAGTAATAAAAAATTCATATACAGACATTATGAACGTGTTTAAGATTAAGTACCATTTAACTGCCTTTTTAAATTAAATTAAATTTAACTAGAAATAATGAAATCATTACTTAAAACTTTGGGAGAGTTATGAAATTATCTCTTATTGTCATTAATATATGTTACAGGAGGGGAGTTAAGCCCTCAATTTGTACACATCCTAAAGGCATACAGAATATTATAATTTTAGATATAAGCTACTATCCCTTTAAACAATACAGAGTAAACATTACACCATTTATATTACAAACAGGATGTTGTTTTTTTTTACTAAATGAAAAGTTAAATATAAGTCATCCTGGAAATCATTTGTAATTTCCAGTCAAGTATCAACTGCATACTGGAAAGTAGAGTTCTACATTTGGTCGTCAACTCATCATCGTCAACTTTTATTTTGCTACTTGATGATGTTTATTTAAATATGCTTTATAAAAAAAACACATTTCAGCTAACTAACAAACAATCAACTATTTCTACATTAGAAAATGGTTCTGAGATTGTTTTAAACTTCACAAAGTAAAATAGATAATTATTGATGGTTCCAGGGGCTTGCTGACAAACATTTTAAGTTTCACTTTTTTTGTTATTTTCCAAAATCTGTAATTTTGTGAGGAATAATATAAAATAGTGCATTATGTGTTGCAATATTTATTTATATTTATTTTGTGTTCCTTACAATTGTATAAAATGGTTTTTATTGTTTGTCTTTATTTATTATCAATGTGGAAAAAGTTCTTTATCATGATACCACCTTTTCATACTTTATTTGGTTATTGGTTATTTTGTTATATTTATTTTTATTAATTGAGTTCTTAAATTGTTTTACATCTGTTGTTGCCTGATGAAGGTTCTGTTAAGAGGGTCGAACGTTCACGAATAAAGGTATTTTAACATAGTTATTGCATAATTCTACATATTAATTTACCTATGTTATGGGTCTTAAAAAATCTAACATATGCATTTTTATATGTGTACAGCCTTAGCAGTCAATAGTTAAGGTTTCAAAGTGTTGTTTGAACCGAATCTTTACTGTTTAAGGTGCTTTTTGGCCGAACATTCTGTTAGGGTTTTGTGTAATTCCTTATCATGAACCACTGTCGTGGTTTACGATTATTTCAATGGATACCGAAGCAGAAAATAGCAATTTATCTTCACAGGTCAAAATAATTCTGAATGCCAGTTCTTGTAGTCAGGCTCCTTATAAATGTTAGTATATAACTGTTTAGCTATCATATAATTATGATTTAAGTAACCATGTAGGTAGTTGAATAGACGTGAATTGCAGAACGTTACACCTGATTCTTTATACAAGAGTAGTGGCAGTTCTGTCTACGAATTAAGTTATTGTTGGTTGTAATGAGCTATCTAAGTGGTTAACCGTTGCTCTTACTTTATCTAGTGCTGAGCCACTTCGAAAGAAGAAGAAAATTGACCCTGCTGTCCTTAAAATGCGAGAAGAAAGGAAAAAAAGGCGTCTGGAGAAAGCTATTCGTAAGTTGGAAAAATCAGCTCGAAGACTTAAACCAATTGAAGAAATTGAAATTACACCATCTCTAAGGAAAGAAATTACGTACGTAAAACAAACATTTTGCATTCTTGAAATTAAATTTCTTATTCTGTTGATTATACATACAGGTGTATAATAAAAAAAAAGAAGTAGGTGTGATGAAAGTTAATATTTTAAATGTTTAATGATGTAAAATGCTGTAGAGAATATTAATGGAGTTATTCAACTTTTTGCTACAGAAAAATTCCTAAAACAAACTAAAAGATTGTTTGAGGTTTGTGCTTTAGTTAGCTCACCTGAAAAAAAAAAAAGCCATTTTCTTTTTTTTATTATACAATCACTTGCAGTTGGCGTTTTCACGCACAGAAAAATGGATCAGTTCATCAACCAACATGTTAAGTGTTTATTGTAAACTTGTTTGTCTATTTTGTATTTCTAAAGAGAATGAAAATGATGACTAGTGGTGTATCAGTCGATTCCCAACTTTTTTTGATAAATAAGATTTGTTTTAAAGAGAATGAAAATGATGACTAGTGGTGTATCAGTAGATTCCCAACTTTTTTTGATAAATAAGATCTGTTCTACCAAAATGCAGCACAATAGCACGTGCTTACCATTTGAAAATCTCCAAATGAAGAATGCACATTAAGAACAAGAGAGTCTTGGTACAGTTCTTCATTGCTCTTTACTCGATGTACAACTCAAACCCCAAATTATTTATTTTTTAGATAGATACGTATATGCATGGACTATTATATGATGTTTAAATATAATTATTTTATATCATTTAGTATTGTTCTTTCAATATAACCCATTTTCCTTTTAGCCATTGGAGGGATTATAATATTTTCATCAATCCCACTATTTTGTTGGTAAAGAGTAGCCCAAGAGTTGTCAGTGGGTGATGTTGACTGGCTACCTTTCCACTAGTCCATCACTTCAAAATTAGGGATGGCTAGCACAGGTAGTGCTTGTGTTATTTTGCATGAAACTTAATAAACATGCCTTCAAAACATTAGAAACTAATCAGACTTATTGAACTACAGAAATTGCTTTGGATAATTCAGCTGTAATTAAAACTAATTAGTGATCTTTTTCAAATTAATGAATTTCAGGAATTTATAATATCCAATAAAGTTGCTATTATTAGATATTGCAGTTGAAAAGTATAGATTTTTTCTTCTTTAAAGTTTGAGAAAGAGAGAAGGTAGCCATTTGACGTTTGAGGAAATTGAAGAACAGTATCAGCTACAAAAGAAGTGGGCTCATTACAGATACCATCAGCATCTGGCAGAAATGAGCATGATAGAAAGAATTATATCTGCACAAAATCGAGCTCTTGTGGCTTTGCGTGAAGAGTCTGAGGAATTATACCAGGAAGCTATTCAGGTAAGTTTACAGTTTTTAGAAAGAACTATACACTGTACAAAAAGGTACAAATTGTTAACTTCTTCTGAGCAGTTGATGTCTGTTTATTTTTAAATTCTGAAATTAAAACTTTATTTTTATTTGTGAAAGTTAACTGCACATTTTCTATGAATTATTTAAATCTGACGATGGTGATGTTACCTTATTATTATAAAACTTTGTTTGGCAAATAGTAATCCCATAATAAATTGTTTAGTGTTCATACAAAACGTGTTTTTCTCGTACTTTATTTACGATAAATTACATAAATAGGATTTCAGTTGTAAGATACTAGTAGGTGTCTGTAACAGGATCATTTTAGTGACATTACTTAAATTTATGACTGTGAATTGAAAACATTTGGTTTTGAAAGTTGGATTTTTGTACTGTGATAAATGTGACGCTGAAATTAACATAAAGGCCCATTTAGACTATATTTTTACAGGTTAAACACACCCAATTAAATTAAAACTCAATTTTCCTGTTGGCTAAAACATTTACTAAACTTGTTATTCTATTTGTGTGATAAACACAAGTTATGTGAGATATTACAGACCAGTGTTTTTTGTAATTTTATTATGTATTATTCATGTCTTTTAGATTGATTCAGCACTTATACCATTCAAAGTGTCAGGACCAGTGCAAACACCACCAATCAAAAACTATGATCCTCCTGACGGCGAATATACGGATATGACCAAGAAATGGGATATTCTAAGTTAAAGTTACAAAAAAAAGAGAGAGATTGTAGATTATGCATAGATAATGTTTAAAAAACTGGTTCTTAACCAGAAGATGAGTAGGCTGCTACTAAATATGAAGGACGGTCGTAGCTTAAATTTTTGTACAATTCTTTATGTATTGACAAAATAAAACAAGGTACTTGTCAGATTTGTATTCTCTTCTATATATGTTAATCTTCTGTTCATAACAACGATACATAAAAGGTATATATAAAAATTAATACATATTGCTCTAAAACTTAAAGAAACATTTAAAAATGAGGAAACATTAAACTATTTACATAAGGAAATGAGAAAAAACATCAGTAAATTGAGTAACATTTTCAATGTGTAGTTTGTAGAACAGCTTCGATGTGTTACTAACCACCACTATTTTAGGTTTAGTATTTTAACCACCATGCTTTTTTTGTTGTTTTTTTTGCCAAATAGGAATAAACAATAATAGTGAATAAAGTTTAATTGAGTTTCTAAAGTACTTAAAAGTTTTTACTAACATCTGTTGAGTAATTCGATGACGAGGAACCCCATTTGAGACTAATAAT
>NW_013674545.1:17264-18390 GCF_000517525.1 Limulus polyphemus
AAGTTTAATTGAGTTTCTAAAGTACTTAAAAGTTTTTACTAACATCTGTTGAGTAATTTTAAATATTATTTTTAATTCTTGTTTTTGTAGAAAATTTCGGTGGTTTGTAGCTGGAGATGATCAGATCTCTCTAACATGGACAACATTGTTCACAGAAATCAGTTAAATCTTTGTTTTGTTTTGTTTTTGAAAATATTTAAATGTACAAAAGTTTTATTTTATTAAAACATTGTTTGGAGGCATAAGAGGATTTGGAGAAATCAATAAAGGGGGGGTTAAAAATATGTAAACATTTGCCTCACTAGAATATAATAACTACAAAAGCATCAAATAAAAGAGAAATAATAAAATCAGTGACAAAAACCCAGGCATGATTTGGCCCTGTGGTAAAGGTCTGTGAGCAAAGCTTGAATCCTTGTGACACCACAAAATATTCCTTGCATGTTAAACTGTAAGACTGGCAGCCTGAATACTGAGGGAATCCTCAATAGCTGGAGCAATTAATTATTTTAGGCAGGATTAGAGTAATCTATGAAACCTTTTTCTTTTTATTAGCTATATTTTTGTGTGCCAGCAATACCAAGCAAGGGGTTCACGTATACCTGATTAGATTTTATTACTCATCAGGATCTATACCATCCTACCCTCAAATTGAAATTCTTTTAGTCAGGATTAGAATAAATTAATCTATGAGACCTTAGGTGTGATCAAATATATCAATCAAAAGGGTTTAACCTCCCGAGTCCAAAACTGTAATTAGACCTCACATCCATCAAGAGATGACGGAGCTACGAGCTAAAAGTTAGTACTTGATAAACTCGGAGCCATTCTATGAGTGGCTATGCCGTGTCTAAAAATAATGTTATATCACACTGTATGATCAGACCCAGAACCAAGTGTGGGATCTCACAATCTTTATCTAAGTCAACAACTAAGCCAAATAATATATACAAAAGAGAGAACCACAAACTTGTACCATCTTGTACAAATATCTGTTTCACTCCTTAAGATGGCTTTGCCTTGCCTCCGGAAGAAGATGCAAATGCAACATCAAACTGGTACATTTATGATGTTATAAAAACACGTAGGTTCAAGTAGTCTTGATACAAATTAATAATAACCCGAG
>NW_013674545.1:18758-19662 GCF_000517525.1 Limulus polyphemus
GTGTTGAAAATAAGTGTATCGTAAAGTTGTATTTGGAAAGAATAAACCAGTTTTATTAAGTAAAGAATTTGTGTCGCTAAAGTTTCGTCGGAACGAAGTTACGGAAAGTTAATTAACAAACAGAGACGTAACACTATTATTGTATGAAACAAGTTTATCAACAAATTACACTGAAATTAAATTTGTAAAGGAACTAGCTCACGTAATAGTAAAATAACCAAAAGCTTTATTATTTTTGGTTTACAAATTTTAGGGTAAAATTATAAAGAATACAACAACAAATCGTAGCCCGTCTAATGATAATCTACGGTGCTCAAAAAATGGAGACATCACACTAAATTTAATATTTAGATAACTATAAATAACGTATTCTTACAAATACTTTGGAAGGCAGCTGATGGGATATTTTAAACAAGAAAGAAACAAAAACGGATGTAAAAATTAAAGTGAACAATAAATGTTTGACCCGTTAAACGCTTTGTTTGTTTTCTCTTTTCAGTCTATGTTATTTATACCTTACTTTCAGACAAGTAATAGTAAACTTTCTTACGTAGTTAAAAAATCTTATTACAAGTAAACTTAGAAATGATGCATATAGAGATAGGCAGGCTATAAATGTAACATACACATATCTATATATAATTAGGTTTGTGATTTTGGTAAGATATTACAGAAGTCTGAGCAATGTTCCGATGAGTTTAGAAAAACGAGCTGAAACAATTCAGTCTTTCTTTCATAAATCCAATATGATTTTAGTAAAATGAAATTATAATAATTTTTAGCTCACTATCTAAGTTGTTCATCTTACTTGATTCGTTGTGTTGTAGGGGTGAGGCGTGAGGGTGGTTGGTGTTTTGGATCATCAATCCGCAGGGGCGGATTGGGATGGCTAAGCGGCCCGGGA
>NW_013674545.1:19683-25914 GCF_000517525.1 Limulus polyphemus
AAAACGAGCTGAAACAATTCAGTCTTTCTTTCATAAATCCAATATGATTTTAGTAAAATGAAATTATAATAATTTTTAGCTCACTATCTAAGTTGTTCATCTTACTTGATTCGTTGTGTTGTAGGTGTGAGGCGTGAGGGTGGTTGGTGTTTTGGATCATCAATCCGATGATTCATGGTTCTTATCACGTTGCTAAAAAATCGTGATTCTCAATTTGAAACCCATGCATCCCCCGGTAAGACAGAGGTAAGTCTTCGGATTTACAATGCTAAATTCAGGGGTTCGATTCGACTCGGTGGACACAGCAGATAGCCTGATGTGGCTTTGCTATAATAAAACGCACATTGAACCCATGCGGAGATGAGTGACTATATATCGGTTGTATTACTTCACCTTCATACTGTTAATGATTTATTTAAAATTTTTCTTTATCAGCATATACTGGTTTTCGGTAAGGATAATATAATAGTATTTCAATCCAAAATCGTAAAAAAAGACAATATATTATACATAGATTATTTGTTCTTACTTATTATTTTACCCGCTGTTTCATATTTGATTTATTTATACATTCTAAAAAATTTTTTCTTCATCTGAGGTATTACACGAGTTAAAAAATTATACAAATTTATTACGCCACCTTTAGTTATTTTTCCTAAGTTTCGTTGAAGTATAAACAAAACAAAGTTTTCCCGCCAGTTAGAAGTATATGTTTTGCTTTTAACGTTTGCATGGTTGTTTTTGTGTTTACTAGCTTTATAACTTAAGTTATTATTACTTTTCTGGTTTGAAAGATTAATGGTAAGTGAATAAACGGTACAAAAAGATCCACATTGTTATAAATTGTTTTACACAGTTTATTACTTTTTATTAAATTTATTCGTGAGTAACTGATAGTGATACTATTTCTGTTTTACTATTAGTATTATAAATGTAAACTATGTGTAAAAAAAAGCACCATTTAAAAATTATAGTGTTTGTAGAAAGTTACTTATGATTTTATTATTTATTGTTTGTTTTATTTCTGAAAAAAAACGCATTTATATCAAAATTTTGTAATGGAATAAACTTTTCAGCAAGCATTAAAATTTAAAGACTGAATGATCTGATTCAGTGTCAGAGTTCTTATATATTATCTAGTATATTAAGCATTGAATACTGATAATTTTACTTTTTGTTGTGGCTGTGTACTTATTGTTGTAACGTGTTTTATTGTTAGGCAGGTTGTTTAGGATTATTTAGTAAAACGTAATGTCAAGTCCAATGTATGTAATAATAAAGGATTAGTTTAATCCTTCCTTACCATTTGCTACAGGCTACCTTCACAAGTTGTACTTTGTGCACGAACAACATTTTAACATAAATTGTGGTATCTACACCTAACTTACTTAGCTTTGGTCAGTAAACACTTAGCTCACGGAGTAACTAGATAGCAGAAAAGATGCAGTAACTCTTACTACCACTGAACTGAAACACATGTTGACTTCTTATTGCTCATTAATTGCATCTTGTAATGTCTCCTTATGTTTAGATATTTCACCAAGCTTCTTAATCCTAAATGATTATTATTATTTTAGATATTGCATCATCATCATTATTATATCAAAGAACTAAATAATAACATTGAAAATAAAGCTTGGAATATTATGAAGTGATAATTTTAACTTTAAGAAATAATGTGATTGATGGACTGCCTAAACATTCTTGTGAAATTAATATTAAAAAAAGCTATTACTCTCAGTTCTATTTTTAACTTAATGTCTTAATTAAATGTTTTCAATTTACAAATAACGCAGTAATTCCTAGACATGTAATCACCTTTTTTGTTTGTTTTACTGGATATTTGTGTTCTATGTTTTTAATATGACCACAAAGAAGATTATAATTTCTAAAATGTTGCAAAGATTAAACATACCTTTTGAACTGGTCAGGAAGTCTGTTTTATTTTTGAGTTTGATAGTTTCTGTTCCTTTTTTTTTCATATTTTGAATTAATATATTTTATAGGTGTTTAGTAACTAGATAAAATGGTACTACAAAACTCAGGAAAATTTAAACCAGATAGGTGGAAATCAAAAGATCGTAGCAGTGGTGATGGAGGATCAAACTTCAGGTGAATTTTATGTTTTCATGCGTAGTTTTTGTATTACTGTTAAACATTAAATGTTGTATTAAGAATTTTTCAAATAAGTAAAAGTTTGTGATTGCTCATTAGGCAATAAAAGTCCATACATAAACAGAATTTATGTGAATATGTTTAAGGCAGTTTAAACATTTTATAAAACTCAAGTTAACGGAAAAAGTTTTTTTTTCCACATACGTCTTAGTTCTTCTTATTAAATGCTGATTTATGACTACATTGGAAAACTTAAGAAGAATGTTGAAAAGCAAAAACATTTCCAGGTAACACGATTTTTATAACAGTTTTTAGGCCTGTTGATTTACAATAGTTTTATGGCTTTCAGTATTTAAAACAAAATTCTTAAAGTTTAAACAAAGATGAAAAAAACTCTTAAGACAGTTTAGTAATTTTTCAACAAAAACTTATAATATATATATAAACCAATGAATTGTTTTTACAAAATATTTTTTAACATCAAATAGACATCAGTTTTTTAAATTGTTCTTAAATTTGTAAAAGTACATAGCTTTCATAAATTTTAAACATTTAAAAAAAATTTTTTGTACACGGAGGTTGTATGTTTTAAATTAGTTGTTTTAATTTACAGTCGAGATGACAACTCGGAGAAAAGGGTACAACATTCACTATTTCACAATGAAATAGATTCTAAGTTTGGATTTAATCGTCACCAGGAGCCCATTGAGCGAATTGGATGGCTTGTTAATATTCACCCTGTAAGTATTTGCTTGATATACATGACTGTTTAAGTTTAATGCAAGAGTCATGATTTAGATAGTTTATGTAGCAAGAGTGTTAAATTTAATTGTTTTTAGAACTGATAGTTTATCGCAGGTTTCTTTATGTAACTGTGTACGAATTATATGTTGTGTAGTTCAGTTGTTGTGAATTGGTGCTTGTTGTATTATTGCATCATGTTCTAGAACCTTCTAAGTTTTTCTCATTGTTTTGATTGAGTATTATTGCATCATAATATCTTGTAGTGTGTATAACATTTTAAGCCTCAGTCAGGCTATAAATACACATCCAAAAAGTAGTTTGAGTAAGATATAGTAAGTTAGGTAGATAGTGAAATAGATTGTACTGCATGATTATGAGTTTAGCCATAAAGAGCTTACAGTGGTGATTTTTAAAGTGAATTATCACAGGTTGTATTGTAATAACAGAGTAGTGGAGAAATAATTTGTCTTGTCAAATTCTGTTCTAAAGTAACTGAACCAGCCTGCATGGACTTTGACAAAAAAGATACAATTATTTATAGTTCTGGATACAACTGTGATAACCAACAGTGTAACGAATATTTGTATATACATTTGTCTTGTTTTAATATATTATTTTAAAACTGTACTATTTCTTTATTGTGAAAATTTAACTGCAACAAGTCACAGATACCTACTGTAAAGAATCTGGCCCTAAAATCCTGAAACCAGAACTTGGTTAACCATTCATACCTGAATTAAAACATTAACAATTTTTTATGTCTGAAATTTACTAAAACAAATTAAATATACTAAAGTTCAAGTGATTGACTAGTGCTTTTAAGGGTTAATTTAAAATTATCTGACAGGAAAAAATGGATACTATTTATTAAATATCTAACAAATGCATGTAATGTGTTTGGTTTGTAAAATAGAAAGAACAAAAAAAGAAACACAAAACAAAATCATTAGGAATAATTTTGTTCTGTTTAATTTTCCACATCTGATAAATCAACAATCTCATTATATTCTTAATTTTTAATGGAATTATCCTTTTAATTTCAGACAGAGCTGCTGGATGAAGACAAAAGACTTATAAGTGCAGTGGACTACTATTTCGTGGAAGAAGACGGAAACCGATTTAAAGTGTCATTTCCTTTTAAACCATATTTTTATTTAGCCACCCAGAAAGACTGTGAACAAGAAGTTGCATCTTTTCTCACACGCAAGTTTGCTGGTAGTATTAGCCAAGTGGAGCAAGTTCAAAAAGAGGATCTGGATTTGGTAAGGTGGACAGAATGGCCAATGTATAATTATAAAAAGCAAGTTGAATATTATGGTATATTAGTATGAATGGGCAGAAGATCAAATATAAAAAATATTTTCTTTCAATTGATGTGTGTTTTTTTTTTTTTCAATCATTGCTTTTATACCAGATCAGTAAAAACTTGTAATAGATATATATTCTGAACTTGTTAAATGATTCAGTTTTTTGAGCACTCATGGCTCACATCCTGAAGAGGCCTAAGATTTGGCAATTGGTATTGTTGATTAACTTCCTTCCCTCTAGTCTGTTAGCACTTTACATTTATTTAAATGTGTGAAAGAAAATACATCAGTTTAGTTAAGTTTTGACTGTTATGGGATGCCTATTTTGTGGGTGGGATGACTAAGTTTTTACACTGGGGACTTGTTATAGAAGCAGAAATATCATATTACTCAAGAAACAGGCAGGAGTAGTCCATTAAAACCAAAACTCTACTGTATTTATGCTGTTTAAAATACCAATGCACGAATTGTTTTTCTTTCGTTTTGTTTGTTAATATAAAGATAATGTAATCACAGTTTCAGTATTACTAAGTAATTTTAACTTAGGAGAAAAAGAAACAAAATTGTATACCATTGGCTATTTTTTTCATCATTTTTTTAATTGTAGAATATATGCTTACATTTATAAATAGCCAAACCATTTGGTGGGCCTCAAGGCTAACTATCTGAAGCTGACTTTTCTTACTGTTACGGATTTGACAAAAGTTCGCAAAGAAATTTTCCCAGCTGTAAAGAAAAATCGCGAGAGAGAAAGAACATCTTCAGCATATGTACAGATGTTATCAAGGTGATTCTTTTGTATGCATTTATCATATCAAAATTTAAACGTGACGCCAACATATCTAAAGTAAAATATTGTGTGTAGAATTATACGTAAAACACTTTTAAGGGTATAAAACTACTCGTATTTTATAGTGACAGATTTTGATTTAATCAACCTGATTTTTATATGTAAAATTAAACAAAAAAGGACATTTTCAAACAATATATTGTGCATGTGTTTGTTAGTTCATTCTAGAAATTGTAAAAACCTGACTTTTGAAACATGATTTTTTTGTTTGTGGAATGAAATTAGACAATATAATGAAGAATATTTGAAAATTGAAGACATCAATCTTCGTATTTAAATTCAAATAAATATATGTATTTTTATTGTTATGGTAATAACCCTTTGTAATTTTACAAAAAGATCAAATAGTTAACAAAGATGTGTGATATCTAAAGGTTTGAAAGCTTAAATTCTTGGGCACAAGTCTACTGAAGTGATTAAACAGTTTATTTATTCATCGACTTTCTAGTACTTGATGCTTACCTATGTAATGGACACACTAACCCCACCCCTCCCCTAACACACTTAAGGGATCATTTTAAATCATATCCTATCATGTTTCATATGAACAGTAGCTTTTTCACACCTTAGGCTTTAAACGAAAATGAAGTTTACATGTTTCTTATAGTTCTAACTTTACAGTAAAAATAACAATTCTGTGAAGTGGTTATTGGAATGTTTTTTCAGTTCTTTGTCAGGAGGTGTGCATAGTGAACATTCTAAGAAGCTGACAGATCAGATGGAAAATATTATTGATATAAGGTAAGGAAGTATAATCTGATCTTATGGTGTATAACTCTGAGACTAGAAATTTATGATTTGTTAATCAGTAGTTTGTCAGATATGTTAATCAGATTTCAAACCACAGTAAAACTGATAACAGTTGTATATAACATCCTAGCTGAGGATGTGTGGTCAGAAGTTTGTGTCACTACATAATTATAAGAAAAAACAGGTTTCATCTCATGAACTTACTACTGCATCCAGAAGTTTGTGTATTGTAAAAATTAGTCTCACTGAAGTATGTAAATCAGCTGTCCTGATTAGGGTTACAGAACAGATTAATACCTGTAGTGAACCATACACTGGTATGTAAATATTGTAAAGAATGTCCAAGTTAGTACTAAATATTAGTCTCACTGAAGTATGTAAATCAGCTGTCCTGATTAGGGTTACAGAACAGATTAATACCTGTAGTGAACCATACACTGGTATGTAAATATTGTAAAGAATGTC
>NW_013674546.1:0-3651 GCF_000517525.1 Limulus polyphemus
ATTTTTCCTTATTATTTGTTTCTCCATCTATTGAGAGATAACTGAACTTCCAAATATTTTTCCTTATTATTTGTTTCTCCATCTATTGAGAGATAACTGAACTTCCAAGTATTTTTCCTTATTATTTGTTTCTCCATCTATTGAGAGATAACTGAACTTCCAAGTATTTTTCCTTATTATTTCTTTCTCCATCTATTGAGAGATAACTGAACTTCCAAGTATTTTTCCTTATTATTTGTTTCTCCATCTATTGAGAGATAACTAAATTTCCAAGTATTTTTCCTTATTATTTGTTTCTCCATCTACTGAGAGATAACTGAACTTCCAAGTAATTGTTCTTAATTTCTTTCTCCATCTATTGAGAGATAACTGAACTTCCAAGTATTTTTCTCCATCTATTGAGAGATAATTGAACTTTCCAAGTATTTTTCCTTATTATTTGTTTCTCCATCTATTGAGAGATAACTGAACTTCCAAGTATTTTTCCTTATTATTTGTTTCTCCATCTATTGAGAGATAACTGAACTTCCAAGTATTTTTTCTTAATTTTTTCTCCATCTATTGAGAGATAACTGAACTTCCAAGTATTTTTTTCTTAATTTTTCCTAACATAGATATCACAGTTGAAAGTAAACATAATCTATTTTTGGATTAATTTTGAGGCCAGCGAAGCTGGAACGGTTCCTCCTGGACGGTACAAGTACCCTGGAGCACTGGAACAACGTTTGGGGAGATTTCCAGAACCCACGCTTTCCAACTTCAACCGGGTTACTGTATGTGCATACAATCATAACCCCATGCCAGGGTCAGAGGATTAATGGGGAGGACATCATATGGATCCCAGGCCATGAAATATGATACCACGCATACACATACAGCTCCAGGCTCGGCCCCACTGAAGATTTGAAAGAAAGAAGACCGCTATATAATGTATTAATTTGATGATTAAGAAAATGGTGTTATTAAACCGAGACACCAATAATATGTATACAGATCGTTCACTTGCAAAGATACTTCGGGTGCTTGATATATTAAATATTAATTTAATTAATTCTTTATTTATTTACTTATTTTTAGCGAAATTGGTTTGTCAGATACCATTGTTGTGAATTGAAAAGTCCCAAACTGTCGTAGTTTACACACAAAAAAAACATTATGTGCAGCCATCTAGCGACGGTAATCGAAACTATTGTGAAATGTAGAAGTAACTCTCCTAAGTAGTGGTTTTCCTTTTATTTTCTCACAAAAACGCGAGTAATAGGAGAAGGTAATAACATTGCTCTTATATACAAATTGGGCGGGCAATTTTTTCACATCTTGCCTATCTGTCAGGCAAAGTAATTTTCATCTTAACATTAGAAATACTTTTGTGCATCAGAAAATTTCGAACTTTCATATGCGAAATTTTTATAATGTCCAAATAGTTACCAAACGTTTCCTAAGAGAAAACTTTATATTTTGTATATCTTGTCTCCAGTAATCAATTTCTGTTCGGGTCCGGAAAATTTGAACGATCTCGCAACCACCATAAAAAATTATGAAATAAACCTAAATTATGCATCTTTCATTCTGGAATGAACACAAAGGGATTTAAATTGATAGTTATTGGACGAGCATGAGGACGTGTTTGTTGTGCAAATATCCTGTTTCGTTTTTATAAGCTCCGAAGAGAAATAGATATTTTTCTCACCGAAAAGGATAGAGCTGATCCACTTCTGTCAGAGTAGATACGGCTATCATACATGTATATATATATGTGTGTATATATATATATGTTAGTTTATCATTCCCAAACTAACAATGAAATTACCTTTATTTTAAATTCTCTTGTTCCTGATCTGTTATGCAAACACGATTAAGCGATTCGAACATCACGAGTAATTAAAATCAGTTGTCGTACATTTACAATTTTAAATATTCACATTTTATGGTGCCCTCTAGCCGAATTATTAAATAAGAAAATGCTCGCGGGATGACCTTACTACAAACGTTTGAGAGGTTACCATGGATACGTGTAAGAAAGAGTCATGCTTGGAAGATATGGTTTGGTTTTGAACCTTCGTGGCTGAGAATTGTAGTAAACGCTTTTCTTTTATAACAAAATTACTTGTAATAAATCCGATTAATTTATATTTCAGACTTATGAAAAATTACGTTAACACTCGCTAATATATATATATTTTACGGACTCTTTCACGAGGAAAAGTGCGGGAATGCGACGAAACATGGGTTATAACATCACATTTAGGGTACACTAAGCTTTAGTGTTTTAAGGAAATCAATATACGCTCGAAGGCCATATTCAAATTAAGCTGAAGAAATGTTGAGTTGATTCATATTTTGGTCCCTAGATGGCACTTCCCATTATTTATAAACTAAAGGTTAATAAAAGAAATTAGACTCCGTGTAAGTTCATAAAATTAGAAAAATTCACATGTAACACTTAAGAACTCGTGCCAAAAGTCCTCTGTCAAGTATTAAACTAAGAATATTTATACATGTTTCATAGCTTCACATATTCTGCAAAAAAAAATAATAAAATAAATAATAATGCTCGAATACATTTATAACACGCAATAGAAAAAGAACCAGTATATAATGACGCAGTAAAGTGATATTTTTTGTTGTAACCTTTGACACTGTATCCGTAGAAACGTGTTGTAAACAACTGAGTAGTATCTTTGAAGGCAGGTTAACACCACAAATAAAGCATTTGGATCAACACGTTATTTACTTTTCTACACGTTTCACCTATACTGTAACAACTGTAATGACGTATTTAGAAGAAACGAAGTCTTGCTCCCAAATTGATTTAAAATATTTTTATATCTCTTTATTGGTAAATTTCTTTAATATGGTTTCACAATTAATTGCCTCATATTAAAATCATACGTTTAGTCTGATTTAGTGATTACATCTATAAGAAAGTGCCTGCATTTCGCTTTACTGAAAAACGCGAGTCAAATAACTGTTATATACCGTAAAGATGTCAGAACACAGAAATAATTGTTGTATACTATAAGGACGTCAGAACACAGAAATAATTGTTGTTTACCGTAAAGACGTCAGAACACAGAAATAATTGTTGTTTACTATAAGGACGTCAGAACACAGAAATAATTGTTGTATACTATAAGGACGTCAGAACACAGAAATAATTGTTGTTTACCGTAAAGATGTCAGAACACAGAAATAATTCGATGACGAGGAACCCACTTTGAGACTAATAATGGCTGGAGACGGCTTAAATGGGTAATGAAGAAAAACTTTAATATAAGCTTAACATGACAGCAAATGTACAACGTTTCGACAAGGTTTTGTCATCATCAGGTACCCTGAACACAGAAATAATTGTTGTTTACTATAAGGACGTCAGAACACAGAAATAATTGTTGTTTACCGTAAAGACGTCAGAACACAGAAATAATTGTTGTATACTATAAAAACGTCAGAACACAGAAATAATTGTTGTATACTATAAGGACGTCAGAACACAGAAATAATTGTTATTTACTATAAGGACGTCAGAACACAGAAATAATTGTTGTTTACCGTAAAGATGTCAGAACACAGAAATAATTGTTGTTTACCGTAAAGACGTCACAACACAGAAATAATTGTTGTTTACCGTAAAGATGTCAGAACACAGAA
>NW_013674546.1:4525-14903 GCF_000517525.1 Limulus polyphemus
GAAGACACCAGAAGACAATCAAAACGGCACATATTTTATTGGTACTCGGTCATCAGATAATAATTAATATTTAATAATTATCACTATTATTAATACTAATAATTAAGATTGTTCTATGAAATCCTTTTTATTCACAGATTTGGATAAGTTCATGTGGTTCAGGTTAATTACCTCACTGGTTTCAAATTAAACTATATTTCACATGGGTATTTTTTTTTTTCGGAGCTATATCGCGCTTATCTGAATTTCAAAAGTATCCATACACTGTTCCAGTGTATCTCTTCTATACAGATGAGAGTGAAGAGCGGACGTAAATTTTATAAACTTTAAAAAGTAAAACGTGGGACTGTGCTATTCATTTTTGTATGTGTGACGAACATTTATAAATCCCGCTTATTAAAACTGGTCATTTATGACAATTAATGTGCTTGAAAGTTCAGGTTTTGGCTACTGAACCCATGTAACTGGCTGTCGAAGGCAAAGGTTTGTTCTGACAAACCATTTCTAACGTGCCAACAAATTCAGCTTCGAGATAACTGGACGCCAGATGGAGACACTATAGTCTAGATTACAAAGTTCATGAACCATTACCATTATTCCCGATATTTATAACAAAAAGCTGGCCATACTACGGAAGTAAATAAGGGCCAAAACATTTCCTCATTGTAAAACAATGTTTTGTTTTAAACTCACGCAAAAAGGGGTTGATTAAAAATGTTGGTGCAAAAAGATTAATTGAAGGAACCCTGGAATAAAAGGATTGAGTGAAGGAACCCAGGAATAAAATGATTGAGTGAAGGAACCCTGGTGAAAAAGGATTGAGTGAAGGAACCCTGGTGAAAAAGGATGAAGTGAAGGAACCCTGATATCAAAGGATTGAGTGAAGGAACCCTGGTGAAAAAGGATGAAGTGAAGGAACCCTGATATCAAAGGATTGAGTGAAGGAACCCTGATATCTAAAAGGATTGAGTGAAGGAACCCTGATATAAAAGGATACCAGGGTTCCTTCACTCAATCCTTTATTCCAGGGTTCCTTTAATCAATCCTTTTTCACCAGGGTTCCTTCAATCACCTTCAATCATTCCTTTTAAACCCTGGAATAAAAGGCTTGAGTGTAGGAACCCTGATATAAAAGGATTGAATGAAGGAACCCTGAGGTAAAAGGAATGATTGAAGGAACCCTGGAATAAAAGGATTGAGTGAAGGAACCCTGGTGTAAAAGGGTTGAGTGAAGGAACCCTGATATAAAAGGAATGATTGAAGGAACCCTGGAATAAAAGGATTGAGTGAAGGAACCTTGGTATAAAAGGATTGAGTGAAGGAACCCTGGTATAAAAGGAATGATTGAAGGAACCCTGGTGTAAAAGGGTTGAGTGAAGGAACCCTGATATAAAAGGAATGATTGAAGAAACCTTGGAATAAAAGGATTGAGTGAAGGAATCCTGGAATAAAAGGATTGAGTGAAGGAACCCTGGAATAAAAGGATTGAGTGAAGGAACCCTGGTGTAAAAGAATTGAGTGAAGGAACCCTGGTGTAAAAGGGATGATTAAAAGAGTCCTGGTGTGTGAATATAGAAGAAGAGCATGGCTTTGACTACGAAAATACTAACATAGAACATACTATCTTAGAACATAGAACATACTATCTTAGAACATAGACCATACTATCTTAGAACATAGAACATACTATCTTAGAACATAGACCATACTATCTTAGAACATAGAACATACTATCTTAGAACATAGACCATACTATCTTAGAACATACTATCTTAGAACATAGACCATACTATCTTAGAACATACTATCTTAGAACATAGAACATATTATCTTAGAACATCATGTTAAGAAGTTGGTCACAACTCCTTCATACAGTAGTCATTCAACCTCTCTGATTATTCAGTAATTCCGAACTGTCACAACAGTACGATGGGATGCACAGAACAATAACTTCAGTAATTCCGAACTGTCACAACAGTACGATGGGATCCACAGAACAATAACTGAGATATCATGGCATTTGTTGAAAAAAAATAATCCTAGTTAAATCCCATTGGGCGCAAGTATACATATTTTTAATTGTTCTAATTGTCCAATTAAAACAAATCACTCCCACTCTCCAACGTACGTTTTTCGCGGAGGATAGTGATGGTAAGATGGCGTTCGAAGCCTACTGTAAACACGGTTGTATTCCTCTTCGCTAGAAACGAGTCCATCAGAACCTAAAATAAAGAAAAATGTAAATTAATCAGGCGAATTTTTATTTACCTAACGTTAAAATAACACCATTAGTATCTTTAAAACTGAAAACAAAATAGTTTAATTTTCTGAAAACGTCAGTAATCGTAATAATGATATGTGACGCTTGACCTCTTACTTAAAAGCCGATTTTTAAAACGTCTTATAACAGAGGCGATAGTAATCAGTTATTTTAGTGCAAAATTGTTAACGAGCTGTCGGTAGCAGAAGAAAAGACTGGTAGACTCCAGTGGATCCATGGTTTGTTTATTCTAGAACAAAACCACATTTAGCTATCTGCTTTGTCCATCGCAGGGAATAGAACCCTGGATTTTAGCGTTGTAAGTACATATACTTACAGCTGTTCCATTGGGGCGGGGGCTAGGGGCTGGAACCATGGGTTCCTCAAACGTAACATTGCGCTCCGTCCACCGTAAGAAAGAACCACGGATTTCTGCGTTGGAAGTCCGTAGGTCCATCAGGGGACAATCAGTAAATTAAAGCCAGTAACAAAGCTTACTACTCATTTGAATTTAATATTGCGTCCCTTTCGCTCTTCAAATAAAACTCAAAATTTAAGACCTGTCAAAGCATAAATTAATTAGGCAGATGAAAACCCCCCTTATAAATAAATAAATAAACCAATCAAACAATAATAATTCAATTACTTTTGTTACAATGTAGGGGACCGATAAAAGTGTGTGCTCATGCGCAGTTGCGACGGCTATTCCGCCAACAACGTGAACCATAAATGCCTCAAAGCACGGCATTACGCCCCCTATCGAGAAAACATGTAACCACTCATCACACTCCATATGACGAAGTCAAAACAAATGTGCATAATAGGTCAATAAAATTCACTCTTAATAATAATACTAGTTTTCAATGCTTGTTGTTAAGCCCAAAGCTACACAATGGGCTATCCGTTTTGTGCCCACTATGAATATCGAAACCCGGTTTTTAGCGTTACAAGGGTATAATTGGTCAACACTTACCATGCGTTGTTGCATACGATGACCGTTCTTGAGATCGTAGAAGACCAAGGTAACTAGCGCTATGGGTTTTCTTGACGAGTTCATGGTCACGCTTGGCAAAGTTGGGAACGCGAGCACGTAGTCCACAGTAGTAGGGATCGTCTGTAAAATATCAATAATATATAAAGGGAAAATTGGTTAAGTTACAATAGTACAGAGAAGTTGTTCCTTTTGGGCTATTTGCGCTCTGTCCACCCCTGAGGAATCAAACCCTGGATTTTAGCGTTAAAAGAGTAGGTAAGCTTACTGTAAATGACTGTTACGAATCTGGTTTCCTCTTGTTTTATTAAATGTTGTCAGATCTAACACTTATTTTTTCTCAGAAACCATTTTTTTTTGCGATGTCAGTAAAACTTTCGCTTTCCTGTTTATCTTTTGATATGGTTTGGAAGTTAAATATGTTTAGAATGCTAATAATTAACGTTTAAATATTAAAACCTACTGTGCTCTCAGCTGGTGAAAAGTTATCGCTATGAGTTTCAAACATGGAACGCAGGGTTTCATTAAGACAACTACGAGACCCCAAACACACACATACATACATACATATACAAGAAAACACTAATATACTAGTTGTATTTCCGCAGGCCCCCCGAAGGTATTCTGTTTCAAGAGTAAATAACACCAAAAGTAAGGGTAACAAATATTTTTATTTCTTGCTTTTAAAGTTCATATGTCATGCTGTGTTGTAGCCTACAGAGTGAATAATTCTTCTCGTGATTCATGGCATGCACACGTTTTGCTGACGTCACGACGTTAAGCGTCCCTTATATGACGTCATTTTAGTGTCGACCGACTGACAGACAACACACTACTGAACAGTGGTAAGAGTGGTTGAAACAGGTAACCCCACCAGGTGGCCTTCGGTCCCCTTTCGGGGAAATTATATATACTCTTCTGTGATTTTCTCTTTTTTGATTAATTTTTTGACCTGTTTCGTGACCTCAAAGGTCACCTTCAGGATGTAATTTTACAGAAAATTTTAATGTCCCATTTCTAATTGCTAGTAATAGTTTTTACGTTTTCACAAACGATTAAAAAAAGAGGTAAAACCGGTACATTTTATGTTATGTGCTTCGTGTTAAGATTTCATGCCTGATTGCCAAGTAAATGCAACATACACACTAGTATGGTAAATATTAGTTACTTAAATTACATAACAAAGGAAAGAGGTTACATAAGAGCAATCCCCTGACAAAGGTTAATCTCGGGCGCGGGCCCCTATGTAGCTGCGGGCACTGGGCAATTGGCCAACTTGCTCGTGCAGTAATCCGTTACTGACATACAAAGTAATTCATTTTTTTTCAAACGCGGGATCAGTCAGTACGCAAGAGAACATACCTGTTTAGAGGCGCAGGAACTTGGTGCCGAAAGCTACTTTCGGGAAGGAACAAGTTATTCTACTCTCAACGTAAAAACAATTTGCAGTAAAATGTTTAAAAAAATAATTTTATTCGAAAACAAAGATTCTCTTAGAAGATATTCGAAATAGAACTACCCCCCCCCCCCATAAAGTAGATACCTACGTAAGGTAGAAGTGGAAGGGAACAAATAAAGAATAATAAGACAAACAAATTTGAAGTTAGGTAGGTTAAATACGACTAAGGATTAATGTGAAATTGGTATGGTGTGTTAGATTACTGCAGGAATGAGTAACAAGAAAGGTTAGTTACACGAGCCCAATCTTGTAGTGCATAACTTTCCGGCATGATGGAGTGATGCAGGAATGAGTAACAGGAAAGGTTAGTTAGATGAAAGTTATGCACTACAAGATTGGGTGGCATGATGGAGTGATGCAGGAATGAGTAACAGGAAAGGTTAGTTAGATGAAAGTTATGCACTACAAGATTGGGTGGTATGATGGAGTGATGCAGGAATGAGTAGCAGGAAAGGTTAGTTACACGAGAGTTATGCACTACAAGATTGGGTGGCATGATGGAGTGATGCAGGAATGAGTAACAGGAAAGGTTAGTTACACGAGAGTTATGCACTACAAGATTGGGTGGCATGATGGAGTGATGCAGGAATGAGTAACGGGACAGGTTAGTTAGATAAAAGTTATGCACTACAAGATTGGGTGGCATGATGGAGCGATGAAATACTGGGTTAAATGGAGAATTAATGCAGGATTTCTGTATGTCAAAAAATGTTAATTTCGAAGTTGTGAAGAGAAATAATTAGTTATGAAACTTGGTCTTATCGTTATTTCAGAAAGTAGATCAAAGAAGCAACGGAAGGATTAGATTTCTCAAAGACGTGGAATAATTTTTCTCTCTGTTCGGTTTTATTTTTGAATATATTAAATACTTGACCTTGTTAGTGGTAAAAATGTGGTTTTGTGGCAGCGAGAAAAGTGAAGATTTACGTTTATTATAGACAAGAAAATGAAAAACAAATACGGTTACGTTTGGTAAAGTAAAGATAAAAAAAACGGTTTATTACTGGGAAGAAAAGAGTGAGTATTTACCGTGATGTCCTGACTTTTTGCTTCGACTGGACGACTTTACAGGTGGAAGACTGAAATTTTCTTCTTTTTTCTCGTCATCATAATCGGGCTGAAGAGTAAGAAATATTTATAATCTAAATTGTTTGTTAATATGTTTCGTCAATCTGTTATGGACCCTGCACTGGACTGCTACTGACCCACGGCTTACTTAGGCCTACATGTGTTATTGACTTCGGAAACGAGTCGCCTGAAAACATCCTGGTGACGATCATGTATATTAATACAAAAATGTAAAAAAAAATTAATTTTCTTTTTTAATTAAACGATGTTAAAAATTTGATCAACCTAATTTTTGAATATTAGGTTACGTCAAACAATACACTACTTCGTTAAGTTTAGAATATTAGGGTTACGTCAAACAATAAACTACTTCGTTAAGTTTAGAATATTAGGGTTACGTCAAACAATAAACTACTTCGTTAAGTTTAGAATATTAGGTTACGTCAAACAATAAACTACTTCGTTAAGTTTAGAATATTAGGGTTACGTCAAATAAAAACTAAGTCGTTAACCCTGATCTATTTACCGACGGGGCAGCGGTTTTGGATTTTTTTCAAAAACTATTTATCCTTTGAATTGCTTATGGGTCCATAACTTTGTTGTTTTTTAGGGTCCCTAATAAAAAACAGCGACACAAAAATGTAAATAGAAATTCTATCAATATTATAATTAACCACACTAATTATTATTACGGTCCCCTACGTATTATACAAATAAATGAGTTATTTCGCCCAGTTTTTTCGTTAGCTTTATACACCGTATTATCTAAATGTTCTAACAGACAAAAAATATATTTATTTAGTAATATTTGGACCCTATCGGTAATGATCCATTTAAAAACTGGTTGGGAAATTGAGGGTTAAGCCTAACCAATTTTAATTGCGAAATAGTATATTTTAACATCAGCCAAAATCTGGACTCTCTTGATTAACTTTTAACTAAGTGTTATTTTCATCATCGGGGGGGGGGGGGGCTAATCTGGTAAAAATCCAGATTTATCAATTATTACGTTTTTCGATTACTCCATTATTCCATTACGCGAGATAATTTTCAAAACTTCTGATAACGCGGTAATGTATTGGAATATCAATTAAATCTTTTCCATTAAAACAAAAAATGGAAACTAACTTTTACTTACAACGAAAGACGATGTACTGTGTGATCTCTGAAGAAAAACGTTGAATTTAAAATACATAAATTGGCCGGGTGTGACTTAGAGGCTATCTTCTCGAGTTGCGGATCGAATGATCCAGTGCTCGAGACATATTGAGGATGTTTCACACTTTCAATTGTAGGCGCGTTATGAAAGTGACAGTTAATTCCCACTTGCGCATAAGACGCGATTTAGAATGGACATTCCAATTTCGAAATACACATATAAGCAACCATTGTGTATAAAATTACAACAGTTGTTTTATATTTGCATGACTGATATCGGGAGAAGAAGTATTTTAAAGTGAAAACAGGTCTATCGCACTTGGTTTCTCTCTTTTTTTTTTCTCTTAAATAATATCAGTTAATTATCATTCAATACCGTGAGTTGCAAGGTCCAAAGTTCGAGCCGCTAAATACACTCAGCTATGCGAGCGTTATAACTGTGACAGTCAATCCCACTGTTTGTTTTCTTCGTAAAAAGTATTTAATATCAATTATCATTCAATACCATGAGTTGCAAGGTCCAAAGTTCGAGCCGCTAAGTACTCTTAGCTCAGCTGTGCAAGCGGTATAACTGTGACAGTCAATCCCGTTGTTTGATTTCTTCGTAAAAAGTATATAATATCAATTATCATTCAATACCAGAAGTTGCAAGGTCCAAAGTTCGAGCCGCTAAATACGCTTAGCTCAGCTGTGCGAGCGTTATAACTGTGATAGTCAATCCCACTGTTTGATTTTTTTTCGTAAAAAGTACATAATATCAATTATCATTCAATACCCTAAGTAGCAAGGTCGAAAGTTCGAGCCGCTAAATACGCTCAGCTCAGCTTGTATAATTTCGATTCATAAAACAATAGAAACCAAAGATTCACAATAGAAATTACCAATATTCTTTTGAACACAAACTACTCTTTCGACAATAAAGAAGTCCAAATTTATCAAGCAAAGCTATACAATGAGCTAGCTAGCTATCTGTGCTCTGTCCACCGCGGATATCGAGCTATGATTTTAGCGTCATAAGTTCTCAGACTCACCATTGAGCCACCAGGGGGCGCCTGTAATTGCATTTCACCTGAATCAGATTATGAAGGCCATGTTTTCAAAAGTTTAGAGGAATATCTTGAGAGCATTTTTGAATATAATGGAATACCTATTGGATTGGGCTTTTCGATTTAGTTTAAGTTCCAAACGTTATATACTGACTTATAGGGGCGTTGAGAGGGTTTACTTGCCAACAGAATACAAATTAGATATGTTTACAAACAAATCACACGATACTGCTTAACTGTTCCGGTTACAGAAATAATTTTAACAGCTCACATAGATTCTTACCTTAGGCACAGAAATGTGTGATAAGTCACGTGGCGGTAATTTCGGAGGTTTATCACGTGATTCACGTGGAGTGCTTGAAGAACGCGAGGAAGTTCCTGGATGAGGTACACTGTACGGGTCCTCTTCGGGAACAGGAAGTCGAGGACGATCAAATATACTTGTTAAGCTGGGGACACTTTGTTTCTTAGGGACTGCAAAAATAATGACCAATGAAAAGTTGAATTACACAATAGTAAATAGTTGTTGTTGTGTTGTTTTTTTGTAGAAATATCAATGCGTTTACCATTAGGACATTGTCTGTGTGTGTGTGTGTATTAAAGAGGAAAATAATCTATAAACGGCCATAGGAAATTTCTACAATGTGATTATATGTGAAAACAAAGTAGATCAAATAAGGCTTAACGTTCATCCAGCCTAACTTGCATAAAATAGTCTTAAACGTACGTTAGCCTAACTTGCTTAAAGTAGGCTTAACATACAATCTCCTAACTTACATAAAGTAGGCTTAACGCACGTCGGCCTAACTTGCATAAAGTAGGCTTAACGCACGTCGGCCTAACTTGCTTAAAGTAGGATTAACATACATCCTCCTAACTTACATAAAGTACGCTTAACGCACGTCGGCCTAACTTGCATAAAGTAGGCTTAACACACGTCGGCCTAACTTGCTTAAAGTAGGATTAACATACATCCTCCTAACTTGCATAAAGTAGGCTTAACGTACATCCGACTAACTCTCACTCTTTTTATTCAATATATGGTTTCCATGCTACGAAACATAACTTATTTACGATATCTAGTCATTTCGTGGGATAAAACAGTTGGTAAATCATAGTTTATCAAAATCAACACTGATAAAAAAGATCTATTTTTTCAAAAGTGTTCGGGTTGTCGAAACGTTTATTAGGGTCACAGAACTCATTACATCACACTTAAAACACAATTAACACATGACTTAGAAGGAAAATCCATATTTTGTTGGATAAATTTGTATAATTCATGACCGACTACAAGTGTGCGATTATTTAATGGTAAGAAAACAGCTGAAAAAGCATTTATAGCAACTGAAACCGGCAGAAGGAATACATAAAAAATTTCATATTAGAATGACTGAAACATATTTTAATCTGCTTGTTTGTTGTTGAGCACAATGGTGCTTTCTGTGTTGTACTCACCACAGGGATCGAACCATCATTTTTAGCGTTGTTATAAGCCCTCAAACGTACTACTGAGCCACCCCCAGTGATATCATACTTCTGGCGGAACATCTAAGTTAAAACATTTAGTTTGTTTGTTTGTAGTAAAACACAATGGGCTATCTGTGACGTGCCCACTACGGGTATTGAAACCCGATGTTTAACGGCTGAGTCATTAGGGGCCAGCTGGTTCGTTAAAGGCCAATTAGCGAACAGTTTGTACTTGTCACCAAATTAAGTTGAACCTTTGTAAATCGATGAATTAAGCTGAAGGCTTAAAATGCTAAAATTCTGGTTCCGATGCCAGTGTTGGGCACAGCGTAGATAGCCCATTCTGTAGTTTTTACACTGAACAAGAAACAAACTTTACATTTTCCTTGACAATTAGCCAATTGGTCCAAAACAATCCACTACACTAGTATGTACGAGAATAATAATCTGGATATATCGTGTGTACCAAATACGCATGAGCAGATAAGAATCCTAAATACAAATAATAAATTAGGCCTAATTTAGGTAAAGACCAGTAATGTTAAACTTCCCTCATGAAATTTCTCTATACTTGGCCACATCACTACTCTAGATCTTCCCTCATGAAATTCTTTACACTCGGCAAAATCACTACTCTAGATCTTCCCTTATGAAATTCTCCATACTTGGCCACATCACTGCTCCAGATCTTCCCTCATGAAATTATTTACACTCGGCAAAATCACTACTCTAGATCTTCCCTTATGAAATTCTCCATACTTGGCCACATCACTGTTCCAGATCTTCCCTCATTAAATTCTCCATATATAGCCACATCACTGCTCCAGATCTTCCCTTATGAAATTCTCCATACTTGGCCACATCACTACTCCAGATCTTCCCTCACGAAATTCTCCATACTTGGCCACATCACTACTCCAGATTTT
>NW_013674546.1:15709-18737 GCF_000517525.1 Limulus polyphemus
CACTGCTCCAGATCTTCCCTCATGAAATTATTTATACTCGGCAACATCACTGCTCCAGATCTTCCCTTATGAAATTCTCCATACTTGGCCACATCACTACTCCAGATTTTCCCTCATTAAATTCTCCATACATAGCCACATCACTGCTCCAGATCTTCCCTTATGAATTTCTCCATACTTGGCCACATCACTGCTCCAGATCTTCCCTCATTAAATTCTCCATACTTGGCCACATCACTACTTCCAGCAGTTTGGGTTTACAGGTCAAGTCATAGTAATTAAGAACACAGTGAACGCCAGTTTACATTCTTATTGAAAACGGTTGGCTGGAGCTCGGAACTCAAAGCTAAGCCTCATCTTCTTCATCACCTGGTGGAGTATTCTACGGTTACATTAATGACAATTCGTGTTCTTCTTCAGTTGATGATCTAGTAATTACCTTTTCCGAAAGGTCCAAGAATCAATCCTATGATATGCCGCTGAGCACATTCCGGTTACCTTAAAAACGTGAAGATCAATCCTGCTATTCGAGTAAGAGTAGGCTGCTTGTAGGCGGCGGGTGATGCCGACCTGGTTGCCTTCCTACTAAGTTAGCTGAAAGTTAGGTTGGGACATTTCCGAACTTTGGAATCTCCAACTATTTATCCAATCTAATTTAATAGTACTCCCACGACAAAGATGATTAGGGCTCAGAATCCTTGAATAATGGTGGCTACTCGCCATGTAAATCCGGAAACTAACCAGGTGGGAGACGATTCTGATAAGGATCATCAGAACACTATTGTAACATTGCTCAACACTGTCAACAATGATTAGTAACATTAGAACACTATTGTAAAACTGTCAACAATTATAAGGATCATCAGAACATTATTGTAACATCGTCCAACACTGTCAACAATGATTAGTAGCATTAGAACACTATTTTAAAACTGTCAACAATTATAAGGAACATTAGAACGTTATTGTAACATCGTCCAACACTGTCAACAATGATTAGTAACATTAGAACACTGTTCTAAAACTGTCAACAATTATAAGGATCATCAGAACACTATTGTAACATCGTCCAACACTGTCAACAATGATTAGTAGCATTAGAACACTATTTTAAAACTGTCAACAATTATAAGGATCATCAGAACACTATTTTAAAACTGTCAACAATTATAAGGAACATTAGAACAATGATAAGAAACATTAGAAGATTGGAGTTGAGCGTCGAAAGCTAGCGAAACATTTCAGACAAACATTATAGTCCAGCCCAGCTGACGCTCTTGGAGAGTGACTTGTACCATGTAAGTGTTATCTGTACACATTTATGACCTGAAATCCGTAATGGACAAATTAACAGGAACGTTAGAGAAACAAAATACTTGTAGTTAAGTAGGATTTCTATCACTGCTACTAACACTAGAGAAAACAGCCTAAAGAGATAAAAGAAAAAAAAAAACTTGCTTAGTGGCAGCTTGGACTTGAGCATATCCAGGGCAACAATGTTTATTATCATCACCCAACAAGGACATTCTAATAGGTCAGTAGAATCTTTAACAAAGCTCACTGCAGATATACACTGGCTTTCTAACTTTCTCCGGTCAGGATAACCTCTTCTGAGTTCTCTGCTTACATTCTGTTGGAACTTTTTCATATCAAATAACTGTAGAAATAAGACAATAAAACAAACTTAAAATAACACCTTTTAACAATAACTAGAAAACAGATTATATCTATGGAAAGTTCATTCATTCATTATTACGGTTAAAAAAAGAAAACACTGGTATGTAATGATTGTTTCGTGTGTTTTTTTTTTCTTCCCAGTTTTTCACTTGTTTGTTAGTTGACAATACATTTTAGCCTTCACGTTTCAGGTCTCCACCTTCTGAAGGGACTATTAATTTGTTTGTATATTATTTTACAGAGAAAGGATAGCAATAAAAACGTTTTGTGAGAGGTTAACATTTACATTTATGCAGTGCCTTAACCAGGAAGAATTATCGAGGGGGTGCAAATGGGTAATAAGGGACCACTTAGTCCTTGAAGGCTGTCCTTACACACCTACTCTTGAGGAAAAATCACCGAATTTCTATAAGACTCTTGCAAAGGTGCCATCCTCCACTACTGCTTTTATAAGATTATGACCCTGTAATATGATATGTACCTTATTACAAGCCAGCGAAGAATGATTATAATTATATTAGTATTAGGCCTAATACTAATGTCCTTTAACAAATATAATTACTACTCTGTTATGGTGTGTACCCTATTAGAAGTCAGCGAAGAATGATTATAATTATATTAGTATTAGGCCTAATACTAATGTCCTTTGACAAATATAATTATTACCCTGTTATGGTGGTACCCTATTAGAAGTCAGCGAAGAATGATTATAATTATATTAGTATAGGCCTAATGCCCTTTGACAAATATAATTATTACCCTTTTATGGTGTACCTTATTACAAGCCACGAAAAATGATTATAATTATATTAGTATTAGGCCTAATACTAATGTCCTTTGACAAATATAATTATTACTCTGTTGTTTAAAAAATTCAAAACTAGATTCTAGTCACTGTCTTTTTAAAATAATAAACTCGTGTCGTTTCGCATCATTATTTTCAAAATATATCATAAAGAAATCAAAAACTTTCATCCTATCGATCCCCGGGATAATCTGTTAAACTCCAATAAGCTTTTCCCTTTTTTTCCTCAAGAGATCTTAACCCTTCCATCCTGAAATCATTCTAGTGGCTCTCAACTGAAGCTTTTCCAAAACCATACACAGTATTTTTAGATCTATGGGTGCGCTGAAACTCTAGTATGTTTGAAAATAAACACTATACTTCGTATGCTCACATACTGCACTATAAGTGCTGATTTTCACAACCGGTATCACATTTCTTCAAGAAAACCAACAACTAAAGACAAATATGTTGCCTTACTGTACTCCACCACATGTTGCCGATAGTCATGTTGAAAGTAAAATTTTTAGTTCAATGGAGTCTGGAATAATCTAGTATTTTACTTTC
>NW_013674546.1:19656-21330 GCF_000517525.1 Limulus polyphemus
TCTGGAATAATCTAATATTTTACTTTCAACATGACTAAATGCTATATGTGGTTTTAGTTTCATGGAGTCTGGAATAATCTAGTATTTTACTTTCAGCAAGACTATCGGCAACGTGTGGTTTTAGTTCAATGGAGTCTGGAATAATCTAGTATTTTACTTTCAGCATGACTATCGGCTACATGTGCTTTTAGTTCCATGGAGTCTGGAATAATCTAATATTTTACTTTCAACATGACTAAATGCTATATGTGGTTTTAGCTGAAAGTAAAATACTAGATTATTCCAGACTCCATGAATATGACTATCGGCTACATGTGGTTTTAGTTCAATCTTAAATTGAATATTTTCTTCAGTGCTTTCTAAATAGCACCACTCATTTTTATTCTGTACCGATAAAAATACACATTTAATAGGCTTAGCGTTTCAGAAGTCAACAGATCTTATTTGAAGTGTTTTATTACCAAATAACATTTTAATCGCTGGTTTTTCTTGTTATGCACAAAGCTACATAATGGAATAACTGCGATCTTCTCAGCACGGGTATCGAAACCGGAATTGTGGCGTTGTAAGCTTCCAGACTTACCGCTGAGCCACTGGAGACGTAACGTTTTCTTTCAACGTGTTCTTTAAAGCGATTGCTCTCTTTTTGTTATTGTTCTTATTGTCTGTTTTCGTGAAAAAAAAATTTTTTTACCAGTTTCACTGATATTCATTTTCGTTACCTGTTCTTTTAATGGTTCTAAGTACTTATGAATATATTACAATATGGTATCTTTATCCGACATATTAAATTTACCTTTGTTGATTTCTCTGCTTCCAATTGGCCGTTATTCTTGATGACGTCAGAAGATACTGACGTTTCTTCTTTACCGATCTCCTTAACATAAACATTACATTTGCAGACGCGTTTCATCATGATGTTGCCACTGTCGTCCATCTTGAATTTAACCCCCTGGTAGTGAAGAAAATAAGCAAATATTATATCTATATTTTAAATCATATTTTAAAAGTTCTTGCTAATTTATGATTGGTTGGTTGCTGTGAAATACAAAGCTGCACAATTAACTTTCTGCGTTCTGCCCACAACAGGTATCGAAACCCGATTTTTAGCATCGTAAACTTGCATACGTACCACTGTGCTCCTGGGTGGGATTTATTCTAAAGTTTAGATATGTAATTTACCAATTCTCTTTCATATTAAAATGATGTTGTAAATCAACGAATTCCATAACATCTACAGTACTTGTGTGTGTGTGTGTGTGTGTGTAAGAGCGCGCGCTTGGTGTATGAATTTCAATTACTTCATATTTATGTCCATAGACAGAACTTAATTTTTAATTTAAAAAATTGACAAAAGAAAATTATCCACTGAGTTTTGAAATTAGCATTTTAAGTCTGAGCTGTGAAACCTGTTCCATCACATAGTTGTAAAAGGTACTTATACACAGATAGATACATATACGTAGGTAGATACATATACATAGGTAGATACATATACATATAGGTAGATACATATACGTAGATACATATATATATATAGGTAGATACATATATATATATAGGTAGGTAGATACATATATTTATAGGTAGATACATATACATAGGTAGATATATATATATAGGTAGATACATATATTTAGGTAGATACATATATATAGGGTAGATACATATACA
>NW_013674546.1:22225-25372 GCF_000517525.1 Limulus polyphemus
AGGTAGATACTTATACATAGGTAGATACATATACATAGGTAGATACATATACATAGGTAGATACATATATATGTATAGGTAGATACATATACATAGGTAGATACATATATACATAGGTAGATACATACATATAGGTAGATACATATATATAGGTAGATACATACGTATATATAGGTAGATACATATATATAGGTAGATACATATACATAGGTAGATACATATACATAGGTAGATACATATACATAGGTAGATACATATATACATAGGTAGATACATACATATAGGTAGATACATACATATAGGTAGATACATATACATAGGTAGATACATACATATAGGTAGATACATATATATAGGTAGATACATACGTATATATAGGTAGATACATATATTTAGGTAGATACATATATATAAGTAGATACATATATATAGGTAGATACATATACATAGGTAGACACATACGTATATATAGGTAGATTCATATATATATATAGGTAGATTCATATGTATAGGTAGATACATATATTTAGGTAGACGTATGTGTATGAGTCATCGTAGTATCATTGATCACGTAAAAAGGAACCATAATGAAAGTCGACATATCAACTTTATCACTCACATTTCCAATGTGTCGTTTTACTTCTTCGGTCTTCGAATCCCTCATTGGATTATCGAATCCACAGAGACCAATTCTGAAAAAGAAAAGAAAAAAAAGATTAGAATCAGGTGTTTATAATTAATAACCGATATGAACGTCATCCGTATTTGGTTAATTCTAGTTTGACACTAGGTAATGTACTTGATATATAAACAAACGAACAGAATTGATAAAAAAAATAGTTTAATTAGCTAACCTATAACCATCAAATCCGTCATCCGATCCGTTAACTGTTAGGACAGGAACTCGGGCATAGGCTTTGGCTACTCTCCTATTTCTCTCCATACAAATGACTTTAGCCCAGATTTCGTCGTCAATTTGGTCCCACTTATTAAGAACCTCTTGTATGTGATCCTACAGAAGTTATAAATATAAAAAACATGTGATTTCGTCTAGTTATTAAAGTCTGTTTTACTGTTAGTCGACACCATTGATCCCTTACTTTGACACTGTTAGTTTTGTATACCGTTACGTAAACTCATCACATCAAACAGTTACATTTGTCGTTGTTAGTTTAGTTTAACGTTACGTAAACTCATCACATCAAACAGTTACATTTATCGTTGTTAGTTTAGTATACCTTTACGTAACATTAAACTAAACTAACAACGACAAATGTAACTGTTTGATGTGATGAGTTTACGTAACTAAACTAACAACGACAAATGTAACTGTTTGATGTGATGAGATTAAACTTTACGTAACATTAAACTAAACTAACAACGACAAATGTAACTGTTTGATGTGATGAGTTTACGTATCAAATTACTATTGTTTGGTATTATTTTCACCTTCATCTTTATTGTCAGCGAGCGATAATTATAAATAGAAAATATAGATAGGAGTTTCACTAAATAATTGAAATGAGATTTCGTGAATGTCAAAGCAATTAGAATTCCTGATATTCTCGCTAAACACGCACAACAGGAAACTCATTCAAAAACAAAGTATAATCTCAGTCAAAGCAGTTAAAATTTCTGATATTCTCGCTAAACACTCACAACAGGAAACTCATTCAAAAACAAGCTATAATCTCAGTCAAACAGTTAGAATTCCTGATATTCTCGCTATACACGCACAACAGGAAACTCATTCAAAAACAAGCTATAATCTCAGTCAAAGCAGTTAGAATTCCTGATATTCTCGCTAAACACGCACAACAGGAAACTCATTCAAAAACAAAGTATAATCTCAGTCAAAGCAGTTAGAATTTCTGATATTCTCGCTAAACACGCACAACAGAAAACTCATTCAAAAATATCTACAAACTTTTCATTTTAAGCCCCATTCGTTCATAAGGGGAGAGGGGGTTGACTCGTGTATAGGGGCCAATAAACAAAAATATGCCAACAATCCTAGTGAGTCAACCAGAGGCTAACATAACGCAAGCCATCTATACGGAGCTATGATAATTTTCAGAAACAATCATACATTTTGGTTCAAATTGTTTAATTTTGACGGTCTTATTTTAACTAGGTGGTGATTTTGAGGTCGGGGGAAGATTAGAGACCTTAATTTCTCCCAAATTTATGGCGTGCCACAACAGAGTAGCTATAGAAACGCCCCTTTTGTATTACTAACCACAGACAACCTATCAAAAAAACAAGTTGAGAATTTATTGAAGTATGTGAAATTAGCTGTAGGAATAAAGAACGGTTGACGAGTTAGATAGTTAAGCCTGACAACCACTAGTGTTTTCAATAAACCATAAAGGCCAGGTGGTCTTCAAATCAGAAAATCACTTAGTAAAGCACCATTTATAACAATTTTGAGCAAAAATCCCTTTTTGTCGAGGTCAAAGTAAAAACGAAACGCCTTCTATAGCTCGAGGTACCTCGTGGTGTTCACGTTCCTTGACGTGGGAGGATCTTTTAAAGTCAATAAGTGGATGAACTATTATCCCATATTTAACACCAAATGACGTCTACAGCCGAATTTTTCACCACCCGTGGTAACACCATACTTAAACATGATTTAGGGATCTCTAGACTTTGCAAATAACATACAAAAAAAAAGGTTTAGTTATCACTTACCGTTCCCCTGGTGACTCAGTGGTACGTCTGAGGACGTATCACAGAAAAAATCGGGGTTCGATACCCGCGATGATCAAAGTACCGATAAGTCATTGAATAGTTTTGCAACAAAGAAAGAAAGAAGATTATTGATTATCACCCTAAAACTTTTTTACAATTCTTCATCTGTGGTGCACAGGTTCGTTTCAACGCAGGCCTAGCGATATTCTTCTGATTTAAAAGTATTCACATCCTCGGTATGGTTTCAAGCCTTTGCAACAACAATAATAACTCCCGATTATGGTCCATCAACAATAACGAAGAATCTTAATCAATTATATGATTTTTGAGCACTGGTTAGTATAAAGTTTCAGTTTTATGGGTGTAAAAAAAAAGTCTTTATATTTCAGATACTTCCCTGAGCACTAACTGGTTTATAGACATGTTACATTAATTAAAATATAGTTTGTTTGCTTG
>NW_013674546.1:26244-28869 GCF_000517525.1 Limulus polyphemus
TCTAAAGTGTAACTAAGACTAAGAATAGTCGTAGTTACATCACAACTTAACAATACCACTATCTAAAGTGTAACTAAGACTAAGAATAGTCGTAGTTACATCACAACTTAACAATACCACTATCTAAAGTGTAACTGAGACTAATAATAGTCGTAGTTACATCACAACTTAACAATACCACTATCTAAAGTGTAACTGAGACTAAGAATAATCGTAGTTACATCACAACTTAGGTTAACAATACCACTATCTAAAGTGTAACTGAGACTAAGAATAGTCGTAGTTACATCACAACTTAACAATACCATTATCTAAAGTGTAACTAAGACTAAAAATGGTTGACAAACACAAAAGTTACGAGCAAGCTTAAAGCCATACGTCCAAGTAATCATTGAAGTGTATAATATCGTTATCTTAAGTGGCTACACGTTTCGGATGGCTGACTAGAAGGGGGAGCTTATTTTCCCGAAGCGATACTCTCTGTCACGATTTCCCCGGTTTCCTGTTCAAGTAATTACATTCTTCTCTGCTGTGGTTGGGTTTCATTAAATTAACAAACATTACATCATATGGCATAACTTTGTTTGTTTGTAATTAAGCACAAAGCTACACAATGCTCTGGCCACCACGGGTATCGAAACCCGGATTCTAGCGTTGTAAGTCCGCAGACATACCGCTGTGCCACTGGGGGGCATATAACATTAGAGCCTTCCTCCAAAGTGGCTCAGCGGTAAGTCTGCGTTTTTACAACGCTAAAAATCGCGTTTCGATACCCGAAAGCCCATTTGTGCTTGACGACAAAACAGATCACCTCCATATGAGACTTAGAATGTCTCAAGTTAAAATAGAGTACAGTTTACAAACAACAATTCAGTTAGGGGTGAGCTAAATAAGTAAAGGGGAAAACGTAACCAGAGGCCCACCGTCAGGATCAGTCACTGAATTTTAGTATTATAAGCCCTCATACAAGTCACGAGGAGAAATAATTCAATTACAATTATTAACCAGAATGCAAATTGACGTATACAAGATGCGCCCTCTCTTGGGAGATATGAACAATTCTAATGAGCTACTAACGCGTATGAAGTCGTGACATGTTTCGTCGACTTAATAGTTATTTTTTTTTTTTAATGAACCTAAAACGATACTCTAACAGGTATACATCCTTATAAAAGTGTGGATGTCCAGTTCTTGCACTGATTGTAGAATTAGAGCAATTCAACAAAAACATATAACAGTTCTCTGAACTGAAAAACTTGAGAATTGAAAACATAGGGAAACGTTGACGTTTGAAAAAACCCAGACAGTAGTCGAACGTACTTTTGAAAAGTCAGAGGCCACGCCCGGTTTGTATAGTCCCAGTCGCACCTAGCTGACATGTTTTTAAAGTTAAAGGGCTTGTGCTTTACTCACCCACTTGACACGTGCAAGAAAACAGGAAAAGCGTTGGTATGTACCCGCTAACCAAACTACAGCGCCATCTATTGTTACGGAAAATTATTATTTGGCAGTAAAACAGCATTAGAAGTATTACACTAAAAACGGGCAGAGTTTAAAGCAAAATAATCAATAATAAAGAACAATAAAACAACAACTACTAATATAGAAGAGGATTTAAAATTCGTTCGGGGAAAATAAGAATTAAAACAATAAAATTCTAGACCTATTTTGTAAGTAAACTCAGAAAATCCTTGAAGGGCGAGGGTCCAGTGAATCCTCTCATAGTTAAGTATATTATTCTTCAGATGATGACCTGGAGCATTTTTAACCACAAGGGCAACAATTACACAAATCGCCCGCTCGGTACAGCTAGCTACAGCTTCTACAGGTATTATATACATTACGTACAGCTTCTACAGGTATTATATACATTACGTACAGCTTCTACAGGTATTATATACATTACGTACAGCTTCTAGACGTATTATCTACATTACGTACAGCTTCTACAGGTATTATATACATTACGTACAGCTTCTAGACGTATTATCTACATTACGTACAGCTTCTACGGGTATTATATACATTACGTAGAGCTTCTAGCGCTATTCAGGGTTGTAATGTATATAATACCTGTAGAAGCTGTACGTAATGTAGATAATACCTGTAGAAGCTGTACGTAATGTAGATAATACCTGTAGAAGCTGTAGGTAATGTAGATAATACCTGTAGAAGCTGTACGTAATGTATATAATACCTGTAGAAGCTGTACGTAATGTAGATAATACGTCTAGAAGCTGTACGTAATGTATATAATACCTGTAGAAGCTGTACGTAATGTAGATAATACGTCTAGAAGCTGTACGTAATGTATATAATACCTGTAGAAGCTGTACGTAATGTAGATAATACGTCTAGAAGCTGTACGCAATGTATATAATACCTGTAGAAGCTGTACGTAATGTAGATAATACGTCTAGAAGCTGTACGTAATGTATATAATAACTGTAGAAGCTGAACGTAATGTAGATAATACGTCTAGAAGCTGTACGTAATGTAGATAATACGTCTAGAAGCTGTACGTAATGTATATAATACCTGTAGAAGCTGTAAGTAAAGTAGATGATACCTCTAGAAGCTGTACGTAATGTATATAATACCTGTAGAAGCTGTACGTAATGTATA
>NW_013674547.1:0-17624 GCF_000517525.1 Limulus polyphemus
ACATCACCTTCCTAGTGTTGGTCACACATCACCTTCCTAGCATTGGTCACACATCACCTTCCTAGGATTGGTCACACATCACGTTGCTAGCATTGGTCACACATCACCTTCCTAGCGTTGGTCACACATCACCTTCCTAGCATTGGTCACACATCACCTTCCTAGGATTGGTCACACATCACCTTCCTAGCGTTGGTCACACATCACCTTCCTAGCATTGCTCACACATCACCTTCCTAGGATGGGTCACACATCTCCTTCCTAGCATTGGACACACATCACCTTCCTAGCGTTGGTCACACATCACCTTCCTAGGATTGGTCACACATCACCTTCCTAGCATTGGTCACACATCACCTTCCTAGCATTGGTCACACATCACCTTCCTAGCGTTGGTCACACATCACCTTCCTAGCATTGGTCACACATCACCTTCCTAGCGTTGGTCACACATCACCTTCCTAGCATTGGTCACACATCACCTTCCTAGCATTGGTCACACATCACCTTCCTAGCGTTGGTCACACATGACCTTCCTAGTGTTGGTCACACATCACCTTCCTAGGATTGGACACACATCACCTTCCTAGTGTTGGTCACACATCACCTTCCTAGGATTGGACACACATCACCTTCCTAGCGTTGGTCACACATCACCTTCCTAGGATTGGTCACACACAGTAATTACTTATTTTTTGTTTTTTAATTCTGGAATCAAATTGTGCGACTTTTCTTCATTGTCTATTTGAGTATGGACCTCTTGTCGTTGATCATCTGATCTGACGGAAGGCTTCTACTACTTTCACCACTGTCCTTGTCAGCACCAAACGTACTTTTGAGTTCCGTCACAGTACCTTTTGGTTTGAGAGATGGATTTGCTTCAACAATGGTTGTAAAAACGTCCATCGCAGTGGCTGCCCAGATTGCAAGTCGAACACTTGTACTTGCAGGGAATAATGAGGATTGATGATGATATGCCGAAGAGTAGCAAAGTTCCAGTCACGGCTTCAAGTCATCTCTTGAAGACCTATTGAACATAAGTCTGAAAATAATGCAACGACGGACAAAGAAGAAGAAGGATCACATAGAAGACCGTCGGCTCATAATAAGAAGCACTATTATTAATTGTGAGGTTTCTGTTGATGATGCGGACAGTCATAAGTAGGTCATTTTTTGTACGATATGATAACTTCAAAATGTAGCCGTCATATTCATCGTACGTTATACCCTGTGCAAGTTTCACCAAAAACGGATAAATCCTGCATTCTTTTAAGCCCGATCCCTGTTACCGAGGTGCCTCTAGTTGGAGGAGATATCATGTGTTAATACAGAATAATGTTTACTTAAAAATAAGATAATTTGTAACGTTCTATTAATATTATTTGTAATTTAATTTGTAATAACAAATATAGATATACAAGTCATATTATTTTTCTTTGAGTGTAATTAAGAATATTACCAATTATCCTTAAAAATTTAATTTCTATCATAAATATAGAATATAAAAACTATAGTTATAAATTTATATAAGCGGATTAACATTTCATATCAGATTCTAACTTTTTATTTAAATACTAAGATTTTATCATATAAAGGGTTAATCGCACTTTATAAGAACAATATTCCAGTTCCTGTAGTGACATTGGACCTTCTTTCTTAGTTGTCTGTTTGGATCATTCTGATTACTATGTAAGAACGATATTCCAATTCCTGTAGTGACATTGGAACTTCTTTCTTAGTTGTCTGTTTGGATCATTCTGATTACTATGTAAGAACGATATTCCAGTTCCTGTAGTGACATTGGAACTTCTTTCTTAGTTGTCTGTTTGGATCATTCTGATTACTATGTAAGAACGATATTTCAGTTCCTGTAGTGACATTGGACCTTCTTTCTTAGTTGTCTGTTTGGATCATTCTGATTACTATGTAAGAACTATGTTCCAGTTCCTGTAGTGACATTGGAACTTCTTCCTTAGTTGTCTGTTGTAGGGACATTAGAACGTATTCCTTAGTTGTCTGTTGTAGTGACATTAGAACGTATTCCTTAGTTGTCTCTTTGGCTCATTCTGATTACTATGATTAGGTATTATTTCCTGACAGAACAATTTCAATTATACCAACCTGTTCACAGACCCTCCACCGTATGCGTACTTTGGTTTTCAAGACCGATCTAGTTAAGCAAACCAAAGGCGTAAAGTTCATTGAAGTTACACTGAGAGATTTGATAGGTATGTTGTCAAGTGTAATTGCTAAGATTCCTGTGTATTCAGCCATCTTTCTCATAAAAGCAGTCATTGATTTCTATATGTGGCTGAAAGCTTCAGTACGCTTTCATGAGAAAGATGGGTACTGAAGCTTTCAGCTACATATAGAAATCAACGACTGTCTGACTTCAAATCTTCGATCTTTTTATCCAATGTCATGCCTGTATGTTGGCTTTGACGATCTTAACTTCCGTTTCTCTGTCACTGGTGTTCTTCAACAATTCTATGTTGTTACTCATGATTTCTAACCATTCTGGGAGTTCATCAAGTATCTTCCTTCTTTGTCTACCTTTGCTTCTCTTTCTTCCTATATTTTCTTTCATCATCACACGGCCGATGAACTCAGATTGTTTCTTTCTTATTTTCTTAATCTTGGCCATTAGCTTGTTAATAGTGCCTGGATATATATTCAGTTTCATTGCAATGGCTCTTTTAGGCCCTATAATTCTCTTTCCTAACCAACACTTTAGAGAGGAGTGTGTTGCTCCGGTCTGGCTTTGAACATAATTTTGGAACTCGTTACTTTTCCAAACTCTCTGAGGTACTATTCTTTAGTTTTATAAATAACGTTAAAGGATTCTTCCTTGTAGTTTAATTATCCTTCCTTGTAAGGCGTTCTAATAAATTCCTCCAGCTCTAAGTTTATAGTTAGTAGCATTTCACTAACAAATGATTGGAAATTCACTATGAACCAAATGTACAGGAGCTAAATATTTTGTCCGTGATGTTCTCTTGTACGGCAACATACCACAACACTAGTATATACAAAGCATGTCCGTGATGTTCTCTTGTACGGCAACATACCACAACACTAGTATATACAAAGCATTCAAATAAAGTGTGATTTACTCTGTAGATGTTGATAAATTTATTGAGGAATAAAACTTAATATTTCTACAACTTCTTTGTTACTGTACATATTTGTATTATTATTTGATTAGAAGGGTTCGATGGAAATGTACTTCACTGTGCTGTGTCGTCATTCATCTTTTCGGAAGAGATCACTCCAGAAAAAGTCCTTGAAATCCCGTCTCAAAACAGTTCAGGAAATACTTGCGAAGGCTTATGTGTTTTTTCACTATGGAAATTGAGAGAAGGATATAAAAATAGTATGGACAATATTTCAAGGAATTCGAGCGGAAAATTGCAATCTCAAGGGTCCATCCTTCACAACCAACCCATATGGTTGATTTTAGCAATAGGTAACAGCTTTTAAACTTCCCTTAGCAAAAATGTAACTGAACAATCAACCATCTCTCAAATTATAATGACATTAAAGAGTATATGCCACATCATTATTTAATATCTGTAGTACATTTTAATACTAACAATAAACGATATTGTAACACCAATTTTTTCTTTAACCGGACACTCAACGTTTCGATTTTCAGCTTCTCCAGGAGCGTTTCACTAAAACACAAACTATAATTGACAATACAAAGCTTCAACTAGTTTAAATAATATATTCTAATCGAATCCGTAACGTGCGTTTCTGCAGCGTATGTTTGGCATATTAAGTAGCAAATCTTGTTGTTGAAATAATTCTACTGTTGGAATAACAAACTGTTACCTGTAGTTAACAAAATTTCTATCTAAGTTACAGATTTAAATAACAAAAGGTAAGAGGAAAGAATATAATAATTATAGGCGCCATCCTATGTCTCTATCCATCTGTGATCTTAGTTATTCGATAAGAATAGCTTCTTTGAATTTTCTGTTGGTGTACTTAGTAGATTTGGTGAGGATTTGTAAGGATAATGATAGTTTCAAGTCAGGTGTTATTTGTCCATGATTAATTTAAAAAATGTTCTTCAACTGCGCTTCTTTCATGTTGTTGTTTGTAAAGAAGTCAATATGTTCTCCTATTGTTGTGTGTAGGGTTCTTCCCAATGTATGTATGTTGGCAGATGTAAGCAACATTGGAGCCAAGACATCCATCTTTAGGCTGAAATCACGTGTTATTTAAAACAATTGGTTTTATTACAATGTAGGGTAGTGTACTAATATTTTGAAAGTTGACTTTTGAGGGTTGGATCTGGCCGTTCTATAACTTTAATCGGCAGTTCAGATTTCCTGATCATAGTATTTATTTTCTTGGAGATAGTTTTTATTACTATAAAAGTAATATTTCTTGTGTTATCTTTCTTCTTCGCTCAAAACGACTGATTTTTGTTCAGAGAATTTTGTTGGTGTCTTTTGTTATTTTTTTTCGTTACAATTGCAATTAATCCTTTTTAATTCTCCAATAATTACACTTTTCTTGGAAGCTTTTGCATGATGAGAAGAAGTTAAGTTAAGATCTAATTGGCTTGTGAAAAGGGTAGATTGAATATTATTGTCATTGTCGATCGTTAAGGTAAAGTCAACGAAATTTACACTCCTCTTGTCATCCGAATGATTTAGGATGAATTGGATGTTGAGATCTACGAAACTTAGAAAGTCTAAAAATTTGATTAGAGAAGGAAGGCCATTGTTTCAAAAGTCCAAACACATTATTGATGTATCTAGCCAGAGATCAGGGCTGGTGTTGGTATTTTAATACCACTTTTCAATTCCTGTGTTTTAAAAACGGCTATTCTATTACCCATTGAGACACCACTAAGTATTATCTATTGAGACACCACTGAGTATTATCTATTGAGACACCACTGAGTATTATCTATTGAGGCACCACTTAGTCGGAGATATAGTTTGTTGTGAAAACGAAAATGTCCATTGTGAAGGATGAAATGTAAGATTTCTCGTACAGTGTCTGTTACCAGTCCATACATCCTTGATTCGTGATAACAGGTCTTGTGTGTTATTGAAGTATGATTGAACGTAATTTAGTAAAGGCAATAACATTGTATGCACAAGCTAAGACAGACAGTAGTGCAGCCATATGTTGAGACTATGGATCTCAGTGCTATATCCGGTTTATGTTCTTTTGGTAAACTGTATAACTCTGGAATGCTTCAATTAGAGGGTTTAACCTCATCCAGTTGCTTCCTAGAAAGGTCACTTGTTTTTGTAAGTTCATAGACAATCTCTTTAGCTTTAGTTTCAATTTTTTCGGGGGGGGGGGTCACTGTTAAGTATATGAAATTAATTTTCGTATTTTGTTTGTATCAAAAGATGTTTATTGAGATATTTGGAAGCTGCATGATTCTTTACATCTGTAATTGTACAAATGTCAGAAGTGGGATTTGTTGTTTTTGTGTTTTGAATTTCGCTCAAAGCGACTCGAAATCTATTTGCGCTAACCGTCCCTAATTTAGAAGGTAGACTAGAAGGAAGGCATCTTGTCAATACTACCCACGGCCATCCCCACGGTTGAAAGGGTGAGCATGTTCGGTGATGGGAATTCGAAACCTAACCACCAGATGATATGGAATTACTCCCTGAATTTATGTTGTCAGTTTTAATGTTTGCTACAGTAGTGGTTAAGTTGATCTTAGAAGGTTTAGTCGTTTCTCTACTTTCATAGAAATAGTTTCATCGAATAGAATAAAAAGTTTGTTCAAGGGAAGCCAACGTGTTTGAACACACTTTGGGAAAATTTAGTTGTTACTACAAAATCAGGTCCTTTAGCTAGTAGGTTCGCTCAAAGGAAGATGATGTGTTTAAACATACTTTGGGAAAATTTAGTTGTTACTACAAAATCAGGTCATTTAGCTAGTAGGTTCGCTCAAAGGAAGATGATGTGTTTAAACATACTTTGGGAAAATTTAGTTGTTACTACAAAATCAGGTCCTTTAGCTAGTAGGTTCAAAAGGTAAGTCGAAATCGCGAGGTCGTTTTCTACTGCCACTTTTTTTTTCCTGTTGTCATATTAACAATTGTAATGAAAGTCTCTGATATGATGGTTCGTTCATGATATACATATATATATATATACCTCTCTATTTCCTATCACGTTAATGTTCATGAGCCAAGTGTAAAAACTGGGAAACTTGAGTGATATTCTTACTCTTCTTTACACTAATTCAATGTTCATGAGCCAAGTGTTGAAACTAGGAACTTTAGTGATATTCTTACTCTTCTTTACGCTAATTTAATGTTCATGAGCCAAGTGTAAAAACTGGGAACTTAAGTGATATTCTTACTCTTCTTTACACTAATTTAATGTTCATGAAGTTTAGAAACTGGGAAACTTGAGTGATATTAAAAATTATTTGGGTTTTTTGGCGTAGTCTTGGATGTTAATTTTTATTTGCAAATAACGTTGTTATTAAGTTAGTCATAATGGAAAAGAAAACCTAACCAATCTTTTTTGTGATCCTAGACATACCACATTTCTCTTATTATTTTATACAATTATAATCATAGACTAGCAAAGCTACCAAGTACACTGTTCAGAAAATTTAAAGAAACTCTTCTCATCAAATGACTAGGGACAAAGGATGGCGCCTATAATCATTATATATTGTCATCTTAACTTTTGTTATTTAAATCTGTGAATTAGTTTATTATTTCAACAATAAGCTTTACTACTTAATATGTCAAACACATGCTGTAGAAATGCACGCTATAGATTCTATTATAATTCATTATTGAAACCAATTCAAGCTTTGTACTGTCAGTTACGGTTTGTGTTTTAATGGAACGCTCCTGAAATAGCTGTAAAGTGTCCAATTAAATAATAATAACAAACAATTTGATTTTATGAGTTCGCTTAATACTAGTATTAAAGTATGCCTTATGTATAGAGGAATTCTGTGACGTCAGAAATCCTGGTGGAGACCTTGATTGGAAATCCAATTATATCTGAGCAAGAACTTTCTTGTCTTGGCAAATACATAATGCTTTCCCAACCTTTCTTAACTTTTAGAAGTTGGTTATCTTTAAGAACACTGGAAATGATAACGCCCTTTTTAATATTAAAATCTAAGAATATCTTTATCAAATGAAAAGAAATAATTATATTTTCCACCTGTCTAAGACTGCCAGATTATGCCCAAAGTGTTAACATTGTTTCGTCTGGCTACAAACCCCCTTTTTGACTCTTCTGAATATTACAGCTTTTTAAACATGGAGTCAAAATAGGAATTTGAAGCTTAAGGAAATAATGCCAACACTATATCTCAAACCTTAAACTTGTTTCTATACTTTTTTGTTGGCTAGTATTTATATCTGTATGTACACATACAGGTTTCATGGTTTTTATGTTGTAAAGCCGTATATATATAGATAGCCATATCGATTTTTCAAGTTGAAAGATGCATTCATATATATTCAATGCAAATATAAGACAATGTGCCATAAAATAATAGGATATATATACAAATAAGCATTCACTAATATTTCTTATGGTTGTTATATTCCCCCTTCCTCTTCCTCCTCCACTCCATTGGCTATAATAAGGTTGGTCACTGTTTTGCTACAGTTGGCCATATTTCCTTTTTGAGTGAGCTTCTGCACACTCCACAAGGTCGAAAAGGTGTTAATTAACAATTATGAATTGACTATATTAATATATCTTTTCCGCCCTCCATTTCTGGTAGAGTTTGGGTCGTGACACTTCTAGACCCTCTTCCATTGTGACGACCCTAAATTTGGTGGGCCGTCGCTGCTGCATACATTATCTGAAACTAAATATTTTCGAAAATAAAATATATACCTACCAAATTTCTGCCTCATTTTCGCCTAGAATCGCCACCATTTTCGTCACCTCTTGCGTGCACGATTCTTACCACTACTTGTAGTCAGTTTCAGTATATATAAAATTCGCAATCACGCAGTATTGGCTATAACTTGACACATACCATCAGCCATCACAATGCTCGCCGATCCTATGCTCGAAACTGAGCTTGGTACTATCGTTTAAACTACAGCTTAAAGATTTCTGTTGTGGGAGACAGACTAGAAGTTTATATAACGTTTCAGACATTTATGTAATATGGCCAAAATCGATCATGCAGTGATAAAAAATGTGTGGTCCTGTCAGCAGCGTCGTCTCCTAAAAGGCAGGAACCGTATACAAATATAAATGATCCGCAACATCAATACAGTTGCAGCAGTAAGTTAATAATCGCTATGGTACATGTGTCGTGTCTGCCATATAAACATTAAATTACACCCACGGCCTGCACGCAGTTGTCTGCGTATGCATGTAATAGATTATGAGGCTCCATATAAACCACAGACTACATTAAAACGATTGGGTGTCAACGGTTATACAGCCGTTGATTCTTGCTAGGTAGTCAAGTAAACATAAAATGATGCGTTTAGTAATACTGCCAAGGTTGTATTACAATACTCACAGCTATTTTTGCTGTAAGCTGGCAGAACAATGTTAAATAATAATAAAGAAGAACAAATGGGCGACTCCTGCTATGAACAAATGGTTCCTGCTATGAACAAATGGGCGACTCCTGCTATGAACCACTACCGTGGTTCTTGATTATGTTGAATTACAAACCGCTCTTGAGAGACATTGCTTTCTTTCGAAACCATCGACATCGACATGACTCTATTATAAACACTCTCTGTACAAGAAATTACCCAATTCTTTCTTCCTTTATAACACATACTTAAGTATTTTGGAAGTTTTTTTCATAGCTGTTAGCTTACGAAACATATCTGTCATCCATTTTGGATGTATCTAGTCATCATCATGCACAAACCTATAGCAAGTATGGAATGTTCCTTGATTTCATTTTGGAAGTTTTAAATGTAGTTTATTTTGTGAGCGATAATAACTGTACTCACCGTGCCTTAGTTAACATGAGAGTAAATGTAAAATAAAACACGGATAACTTCACCACATTTAATGCTTATAGAGCTTAAGTTTAATGTTAAACGTACCAAAATTCAGACGTCTGTAAAGGATCTGTGATGCACGTGCCTAGTTAGCCCAAACCCAAATCATGATCCTAGACTTAATCACATTTTTCTTCCTATTTATATCAACCCATGGATTTATACAATGACTAACCACGATTTTCTTACTTTTTTATTCAACCATGACCCTAGACATACCATAGTTCTCATTTTTTATACGATCATAATCTTATACTAGCAAATTGTTTTGTCCAGCCAGGATCTGAAATTAGCCAAATTCTCTTCATATTTTAACCAGCCATGACCCTAGACATACCACATTTCTATTAATTTTTTAATCAATATTTGTGCTAGACTAGACTCACCACAATTACTTCTCTTTCTTTATTGAGCAGTGGTTAACAATTTTTTCTTTGTTTTTTTATCCAGTCATGATCCTACAGTTACAACTTTGCTCTTCATGTTATTCAATATACTATGTAAATGGAACTCGACCAAAACAAATACAGTCTCGCTTCTCTGAACCTCCTACTAGGGTGATCTGGCATGCTATTACAATTAGTTGTAGTTTTCTTTATTTAAAAGATTATATACAATTCTAAGAACTTATGTTTCAAAATAAAGAATAACGTACAACAATATGTCAACCACACTATATCTACTACATCTGATGACATGATCATTTTATGTGTGATGCTATTAGGAGAGCTAGAATGCCAACTTTAGTATTGAAGTATTTGTTTCATTTTGTTTTTCTAAAAGCAGTTTTCTTCGCCAGATGGGTGAATAGTTTTACAGTGGGATTTTGATGGTTTTAGCACTCATATCTGCTCCTAATTTGAAATTCTAATTTCATTTCACTTCTGAGGGTATGAATAGGAGTTCAGTTTAATAGACGCTGTTTACCTAGAGCTAAAGTGTTCTATTTTTTACCAGGTTGCATTTTACAATTTTCACTCTGCAGTTCATATGCAGCTTTATTTCTCTGTCCTTCATGTTCGATGTCCTTTGCTTTTCGTTTAGCTGTTTTAAATTTTTGAAAACATAATTTAAGTTTGGGTGATGCCATTATGTTACGTTCTTTCCTTCAGGAGTTGTACTGAGCGTGACTTGATGGTTAGCGTGCCAGACTATGGATCTGAGGTTTCAACAATTTCGTGCCATGGATACATATAAACGTTGAATATCGCGCACAGCTACTCGAGAGCTATATATACTAGTCTTCCCTAATGAACAAGTAATAGGCTAGAGAATAGTCAATACCACCAACCGCCAACTCTTGGGATACTCTTTACTAAAGAAAAGTAAGATTGATTGTCTCATTATAACGCCCCAACGGCTGATAGGTTGAGCATGTTCGATAAGGGGATTCGACCTTGCGATCTGGAGATTGCGAGTCAATCGCCCTAACCACCAGGTCATGCCAAGCCTTGATAAAACATAGACATAGTCTGAGAAGTTTTGCATACCATGGATTTTATACCAAAAATTCGATCATGAATATTTCTATAGTAATGCTTTCGACAACAAGATCGTTGCTTTTTTTAAACCAGTGTTCACTGACGTTAGGCAGGAACCTCTAGAGAATCCTGCTACCAACTGTAGATTTTGTAAATAACTGTGACGTAATTAATACCAAAACATAAATTTGTTAAATTAAATTTTGAATATCAACTGGTAAGTTAAAACCGACAACTAAACCTTATTGTCTTAACCAAGACAACTAAACTTTATTGTTGTAACTAAGAAAACTAAACCTTATTGCCGTAGCTAATACAAGTAAACCTTATTGTCGTAACTATGACCACAAAACCTATTGTTGTAACTAAGACAACTAAACCTTATTGTCGTAACTATGACAACTAAACCTTATTGTTGTATCTAAGACAACTAAACCTTATTGTCGTAACTTAGACAACTAAATCTTATTGTTGTAACTAAGATAACTAAACCTTATTGCTGAGCCACTTGGTGGGGGGGGGGGGCACTAATGATAGAAAAGTCATTTAGCTATTAGTTTTCCAAAACAATAAACATAAATGTTGAAATTTCTGAAAACTTGCATATAACGAAACGTTATTCTCTAATGTTGCTAAAACCGAGATTTTTCTTCTAAAGCGCTACTTTTATAAGTTACTTCCTTAATAATCCCTTGTGCGAAAATAGCGCCTCCAAACTCCATAATGCATTGCTGATATTCACGACAATAAACGTTTTCACAAAGAGTTTCTGACCTTAGAAAAATATGTCCCTCGGTGGATCAACGGTAAGTTTACAAGCCTACAACGCTAAAATCCGTTGCACTATATCACGTGGTAGACAAAGTGCACGTAGTTCACCGTGTAGTTTTGCACAAAGAAAACAACTACAAAAATAAAACTATAATAAGAACAAGTTCAAGCGAAACGTTAACCTGAGAATGGAACACAAATCTCAAACCTAAACCGATACAAACCGCCCTTAAAGTTCCATCTCGAGACACAAACCTCAAACCTAAACCGATAAAACCAACCTTAGAGTTCCATCTCGAGACACAAACCTAAACCGATAAAAACCGCCCTTAGAGTTCCATTTCGAGATCACAAGGAAGTATCTTCTTAGAAAGTATGAATTACATAAACAGTAAAATGCGTGGAGTCACATTTCAAAAGCAGGCATTCTTCAAGATTGGCTATTTTCAAATAAAATTTGACATAATAATGTTTGAGCTCCTACTTAAATAAAAAGTCCGCGTTGGATAATAGAAATTTGGTATTGGTTAAATTCGTGGTAGTAAAAGAAAAACAAAACAAATAGGATAAAAAAAAGGTTGGTAAATTCCATAATTTTTAGGGTTAAATAGCTATGCTATTATAGCACACATCACTATGAGTTTTGTTTATTTTTTAAAGGTTTACTTTTCAATCAAATGAGAATATCTTAGTTACTGATCATGACAGGAGTTATGCAAATTTATAAAGTAGTACGTCTATAGAGGTAATGCATTTAAAATTATTTCACAAACAATGTTTGGCTTTTTTTTTTATTCGTGTAAGTCTACTGAAGGGCTACCTGCGCTAACCGTCCTTAATTTTGACCTGATATATTAAAGCTAGACAAAACACCATCGCCATTTCTTGGACTACACTTGTCACCCTTATAACACACCCACGGCAATAACTAGACGCTAACTTTTGATCCACGGGTCCTTAGTCCGGCACGATATCCACTGGGAAAATGAGTCTCAAAGACATTCAGATTTTAATGATATAACTGAGGGATAGGATTGACAGGACATAGACTGGTTTTTGTACTGTTATAACGGAGGGATAGGAGTGACAAGACATAGTCTGTTTTTTGTACTGTTATAAGCGAGGGATAGGATTGACAGGACAGACTGGTTTTTGTACTGTTATAAGCGAGGGATAGGATTGACAGGACATAGACTGGTTTTTGTACTGTTATAACGGAGGGATAGGATTGACAGGACATAGACTAGTTTTTGTAGTGTAATGAATTGTTGGATACATTTTTGTGTATTTTTGCATTTTCTCCATTTTTTAAAGTGTGTGTGTAGCTGTAGCTTTTCAACTAATTACCAGTCTATATAGACTCACACATCTTCAGAGAGTGTGCAATGTTCCTTTTAAATTCAAAAAACCAAATTCTTTAATGAATTTTCTGGTTCATACTTCTATTAGAGTTTTTAAATAAATAAGTAGTTTTGAGAATTACAAAAATTAAAACGATACTTTAGTAAAAAAAAAATACTCTAAAACCTTGTCCTTATGTTGTTCGTCTCACGTATAATTCTTATTTATAGTTGGATCTACAAATGGGATTTTATAATGAATTTTACAAAGGCCAATTAAATTATACGATTGTAATTCAAACTGTTTAAACCTTCTATGTGTGCCAGCGAATTGTTATTTTTTAAATAATCTTGTCATACAAACATTTTCTTCTGGGACCTATCCATTAAATAATCTTGTTATACAAACAGATTCTTTTGGGAAATATTTATTAAATAATATTGTTATACAAACATCTTCTTCTGGGACCTATCCATTAAATAATCTTGTTGTACAAACAGATTCTTCTGGGACCTATCTATTAAATAATCTTGTTATACAAACATCTTCTTCTGGGACCTATCCATTAAATAATCTTGTTGTACAAACATCTTCTTCTGGGACCTATCTATTAAATAATCTTGTTGTACAAACAGATTCTTCTGGGACGTATCCAAATGAGACAGTTGTGATTCGAGTAAAAGAAACTGTACCTCGAGCCTTCAATGTCACAGGATTTGTCATAGGCATGCTTCCTCCAATGGTTATATCCTTCTACATCATTTTTAAGTTGGGCTACCGATCCAGATATGCAGAAGAGAGAGCTGAGGAGGAAGGGGTGAGGGAAGAGCCATTCTTTGTGAGCTATTGATCATAAGCACTTTTATGATAATTATTTTTTCAAAAAAGTGAAAACATTTTGTTTTATTATGCTGTTGATTCTTAAAATAACACTTAGATGGAAGAAAGAACACACACACATAGGAACTAAAGTACTGCATACTTGTCAGTTCTGAGTGATACATAAATGTTTGAAATATAAAGAGGAACTATACTCTCAAAAAATTATTTTGATGATGAAAGAGCCACATTGTGGGTGATTAGAATGAATTGTATATCCTAATCTATGCATATTGTTCTGAGAAATACTTTATATACGGAGAATAAACGGCGCCAAACCAGAAGTAAATTTTGAACATTCTCTTACCATCACGAGAAGTAGTTAGAAGTTGATTCGTATTCTATAATATCTTAGAAACTTACTTGATGTGTTCTTTTGGAATGTTGTTCCACCTTAGGAACTATAATTTTAACATCATATTTCCTTGAATTACCTAAAATTCATTGCAGTTTTAATCCGAAACCAATGACTCATAGATGCAAGATATAGGAAGATCTATTCTTGCAGGAAGTTCTCCTTATTAAATCCACAACGTTAATTTCTGTGCCAATCAACTCATCGTATAATCAAAGCGTACAACAGAGTTTCAAAGGACAGAACTTATTCTATTTACCGTTTCAGTATTCACAAAGTTGTCATCCGACATAAAACTCAATTTACGTATACTCTAAAATGTTATTATTTATCATGTATTTAAACACGAAATTCAATTATCAATGCTATTAATTTTCTGACTTTTTTAATTTTTAGTGTCACTTTCTGTGTAGTATTTTATAATTAGTTTTACTTTGTTTGGGTGTTAGTAGATGGCGCTAGACTCTTATCTCTATTATATTTTTATTTTACCGAAAACTCAAGGTATATTTTCTTACTTAGGGGTTTATATTAAATACACTGAACAGGCCACATATATCTTTTATAGTTTAAGTTACCCTTTTTAGGCGCCTAATTTATTGATGAACATTGCATTCATTTATCAAAAAATAAAAGTAAAGATTTAGCACACCAGCATTAGTTGAAAATCAGAGTGTAAGATTTAATAGGGTACAATATTAATATCCCATAAATTCTGATGATCAACCACATCAGATTATTATACATCTTCTAAAAGTATATTGATGTTCTAGAGTATGGAACACGTGACTTTATGTATACTGTTATTGTATCAGTTTGAATTAGTTATATAATGAGCACGTACATTTAAAATGAATATGTATATATTTTAAAATAAAAATGAAATGTAATTGTGCATACTTTTAGTAGTTTATCACGATTAAGAACCCAAAGACAAAAATAACCTCAAAATGGTTTATTATTCAAACCTCCAAATTTATTTATTTTTAATCGAAATTGATAATAAATAAAAGCTTGACAATCCTGTTTGTTCTTTCAAAGCAACGCAATATAGTATTTTACGCTGAACATTGTATAAGTATATTAAACAGTACAAGTACACATGGCTGCCGACAAAGGAGTTATGACAAAATAACGTTGTCTGCTAAATAATTTGCTTTACTTTTCAAAATGATTTGTAAAAGGATTACAGGAAGCGTTTATTTTATTTATAAAAATGTAATAGATGCACAATAAAGGTGAATGTTTTCTTTGTACGATTCGTCCCATAATCATTTGTGTAATATCTCTCTAATAACACGATATTTGTCACTGAGCACTCACTGTGATAATCATGAATTTGTGAACACTTTAATATTATTTATTTATTTTATTTATTTTATTATTTATTTAATATTATTATACAGGAATATTTATACAGGAATATTTATATAGGTATATTTGTACAGGTATATTTATACAGGTATATCTATACAGGTATATTTATACAGATATATTTACACAGATATATTTATACAGGAATATATTTATACAGGTATATTTATACAGGTATATTTATACAGGTATATTTATACAGGTATATTTATACAGGAATATAATATTTATACAGGTATATTTATACAGGAATATTTATACAGGAATATAATATTTATACAAGTATATTTATACAGGAATATAATATTTATACAAGTATATTTATACAGGAATATTTATACAGGTATATTTATACAGGAATATAATATTTATACAAGTATATTTATACAGGAATATAATATTTATACAGGTATATTTATACAGGAATATTTATACAGGTATATTTATACAGGTATATTTATACAGGAATATTTATACAGGTATATTTATACAGGAATATTTATACAGGTATATTTATTCAGGTATATTTAGACAGGTATGTATTTTGGAAAGTATTTTATGTTCGCTCTTTAGTAATCTGTATGCTATACAATCAGTATTCAACACTGGGTTAATAACAATTTAATTAAACGATTTTTACATTCTATTGTAGTGGCATCTTAGATAAACTTAAGGTGGAGAAATATAAAAACCATTTTGTAATAAAAATATCCATTCAGTAGTATCGTTGGACTACATAAAGCTAATGGTCTCACAGAAGAAGGTTTTCAAGGAAGCGAATAATCTGTACCAGTAGATCATGTAGAACAGGAGCGAGCTCCGGAAACTACCCGCCAACCTAATTCGAAGCAGCCTACTTATCCGTAACATGAAGCTACGGATAAGTAAGAGAACCCGAAAGGACATTGCGATGAATATATTTTATATAAGATTCTAACTACAGATAGAAATTAACGGCTGTTTTCACGAGAAAAAATACCCGAAAAATCTTTAAACATTATCTTGGAAGTAGAAAATTAAGAATATTATAGAGTCGGTGGAAAGCTTATCAATATATATGTTCGTATAAGAGTGGAAAGCTTATTAATATATTTGTTCGTATAAAAGTGGAAAGCACGAACAAATATATTAATAAGGAACATATATATTAGTAAGCTTTCCACCCTTATGTATAAGGGTGGAAAGCTTATTAATATATTTGTTCGTATAAGGGTGGAAAGCTTATTAATATATTTGTTCGTATAAGGGTGGAAGTATCGAAACCAGGTTCTTAGCTGTGTGAGCCCCCAAACTTTCCACTGAGGCACTGGGGGCCTTATTGGTAAAACATAGCTGGACAAAAGTAATTTTTGTTTGGTTGTTTATTTTTTTGGCCTTATTGTTAGATAGAAATACAAACATACGGGAATAAAGCAGTTTAATTTTTAAAAACATAATGAAACAAAGCTCATCATGTACCGTTCGAAAAGTTTAAAATAAATTTAATTATTTATCGTGGTCCTTCCATAAGCTGTATTGGATAAAATTATACAAAGTGCTGATGAAACACACCTTCATCGATTAAGTGCAGTAATGTTTATCTTCATCGTGGTTTTTATAGGCACTTGATTGAGAGTTGAAGTGCCTAGTCGGTCGTTGATTTGGGAAAGCTTCATGCTGTTGAATTTTTAATTTATAAGTTTTAATTAACATACCAAAAGCCTGCTTGGGTGCATTCCTCTCCATCAGTATTATCTCCAAATGAAAATATATTTTTATGGTCTCGTAAACAGCTATTTTTTACAGAAATAAAACAATTTCTCACCAGCTAAACACACAATAATTAATATAGTTACTCATCCTATATAAACTTTATATTAAAAAAGTGAACGATTTTTTCTGGTACTCATTCTCTCCAGTTTATATTTATATTCAAACATTCTTTATCGGGTTTAGTAGGAAGGGTTTTTAAAAACTAATGACTATCTGTTGTTTGTCAGTGAGTTTAATCCATAATCGAATAATCATTTACAGAATTTCGACTAAAACCTTTGCCGGAACTGAACCTTTTTTTTTTCTAATTACTTAGTCTAGAGCTTCTACAACATGACGATAAAAAGTGTTAACGACACTTTGATGTGGTAAAATTGGTTAAAAGTGTTAACGACACTTTGATGTGGTAAAATTGGTTAAAAGTGTTAACGACACTTTGATGTGGTAAAATTGGTTAAAAGTGTTAACGACACTTTGATGTGGTAAAATTGGTTAAAAGTGTTAACGACACTTTGATAAAAATTTGGTAAAATTGGTTAAAAGTGTTAACGACACTTTGATGTGGTAAAATTGGTTAAAAGTGTTAGAAATTAAAAACAAAAAAGAAATACGAAGAAATGACTTAAGAAACAGAGAGCGAAGAGTGGAAAAACACTTTGGTTGATA
>NW_013674547.1:18572-23626 GCF_000517525.1 Limulus polyphemus
TAGTCTAGAGCTTCTATAACATGACGATAAAAGGTGTTAACGACACTTTGATGTGGTAAAATTGGTTAAAAGTGTTAGAAATTAAAAACAATTACTTAGTCTAGAGCTTCTATAACATGACGATAAAAGGTGTTAACGACACTTTGATGTGGTAAAATTGGTTAAAAGTGTTAACGACACTTTGATGTGGTAAAATTGGTTAAAAGTGTTAACGACACTTTGATGTGGTAAAATTGGTTAAAAGTGTTAGAAATTAAAAACAAAAAAGAAATTTTCGAATTACTTAGTCTAGAGCTTCTACAACATGACGATAAAAGGTGTTAACGACACTTTGATGTGGTAAAATTGGTTAGAAGTGTTAACGACACTTTGATAAAAATTTGGTAAAATTGGTTAAAAGTGTTAGAAATTAAAAACAAAAAAAATAAAAATTTGATAAAAATTTGGTAAAATTGGTTAAAAGTGTTAGAAATTAAAAACAAAAAAGAAATGACTTAAGAAACAGAGAGCGAAGAGTGGAAAAACACTTTAGTTGATAATTTCAAAATATTGTGGTAAAATATGGGGGGATTTTTTTATCATTAACTCGTGGGCACTGCCTTCCTATCACTGTTACAAACCGAACAATTAACAAACATCGTAAGCAACTTGCACCTATGTTGTAACTTCCAAGCTTTCTGTAACACATAAGAAGTATAATCTACGAGCATACGTGATTCTTTTATTGTTGGGGCTAACCGCACTATATGAAAAAAAAACTTATATATACTGACAGAGTGAAATTTCACCGCTACAGAGAACCATGGAGCCACGAGCGATGGGCTCAGCACCTACATATTTGAGTCACGGAGAACCTAAATCATTATTTGACAAACGTCTGTGTATGTAAATGTCCCCTTATAATTGACGAATTGCTTGAACAGTTGACATTAACCCTTAGGACATCGTGGAAAATTCCACATAGGGATCTGACCTTTCCCTCTATCACCCCCTGAGGGCCTTTATTTTTTACTCATGCTTTCAATGGGTACATCAGTTAGTTCACGATAATTCAACAGTACAATGACGCCAGGGTAGAAATATATCTTTTTTCGAGTAATAAGATCACATTTTAAACGGAACATAATAGTTTGAAGAATGTAAAGTTCTATTTTCTCTGCGGAAGTTGAAAAACTGGCAAAGCAAAGCGTTCACGAAGGAAAATGACTTTAAAAAAGCACTCCAACACAATCCGGAGCAACGTTTTCGTCAGCACAGTGAAGGTTACGATTAAAAAAGAAAACCCTCTAACCCAAAAAAAAGTCATTCATGAAGCTGATACCGTGAACAAGATAATATACAAGGATGTGAAGTTGACATAGGCTTACAAGCCAAAGATTCAAAAGCTTCGACCCAAACCTCGGAATGCACTTATGAGAAAGATTACAAAACTGGAATTACAGCAGTCCATTCGACTATATACCTGCCCAATCATATTATGCAAGACCAGTTAATTTTTGCATCTTCGATCTGCTTAAACATGGTTTTGGAAGCTGACGTCCAGGTACATGGAAGGGTCTGTAGAAAGTTTGTCAAGATGTTTAGCTTAAGTTTAACCTTGTCGTCCTTCACAGAAGTTTATTACAATGGAAATTGCGGTGTCAGCAATATTGCATGATCATGGTCATCAGATTTAAAATAATTTCATGGGCAGTGTACGAAAAAAAAAAACCTGCTAGTAAAAGTGAAGCCAAATATTTTCGACATTTGGTAGCTGTAGTAACAGAGTGTCATAACTCCAGTCACAAGACAAGGAAAACACGACAGCTGTCTAAGGCCCTTCACTATGAATATCTTTATTAGAAATACTTAAGATGAATAAACACTATATGATTGACCCAATAACAAACTTATCACTTCGTTTTGTTGTATAATTTAATCAAATTTTATAGTATTGTCGAATACAATGATAGGCCTCGCAGAGGCTAGGACTGGCTTTGTCACCACATGTAACCTAACTTTATTTGACTTGAACTTCAGAGAAGCAATAACTTGAGACACTTGACAACCAAGTTTATTACGGTATTCTTATTGTTTGTTTGTTTTAACGGCGAGAAAACCGTTGATGGTTAGTGCAATATATTTATAAGTTATAAACCCACTTGTTTATATTGTGTTACTATTAACTAATGACTAGTCTTCCAATGTACTGTCCTTCGTAGCTGGTAATATAAACTAGATTGAATATGTCCGGAAAAATAGTGCTACTGAATTGTACAGTTAACTTTAGAGCATTTTAATTTTATTTAGAATTTTAGGTTACCCATAGTCAGTTTATTTTTGGGTTTGGGGGTGGGGGGTTCTTTATTATAGTTTTACTATTTAATTGTTTACAAGAAAATACTTAATTTACAAAGTCAAATAGATTCATAAATCATATATAATTTCCTATTAAGACCCATTAAAAACTAAAGCTCAATGAGTCTTTCTTTAACATCCGTTTATTCGAGAGCTGGGCTGTGTGTTTATTAGAGTATAATCATAGTTTCGTGAGAAACTACTGTCTTAACATAAACAACAAAAGTGTGAGGTTTCGCCTGCCACCTACGTTCTGAAGTACTTGGAATTAATTAATTAAAACAAACTAAAATGTTAAATGAATAAGTTAGAGAGAAAGTTGTACAACCTATACATGAGGGCTGATAATTCGTCCATTTTATATATAATCACATTATAACAACATTCTCAGTGTAAGACACATATCACTATCATAGCTACACAAAGATGACGTATAGGTCGAACCAAAAACCCTGGATGTTTTGTTCCACGCTAAGAATGTTTCTTATATAGTCTACGTAATGAAACTTGAAGAGTTTCTATATATAATACTAGAAATTATTTGCGTGGTATTCCTGGTGTCTCCCTCTATTTCGCGGGTTGCGGGTTCGAATCCCCGTCACACCAAACATGCTCGCCCTTGCAGCCGTGGGGGCGTTATAATGTGACGGTCAATCCCACTATTCGTTGGTAAAAGAGTAGCCAAAGAGTTGGCGGTGGGTGGTGATGACTAGCTGCCTTCCCTCTAGTCGTACACTACTAAATTAGGGACGGCTAGTGCAGATATCCCTCGTGTAGCTTTGCGCGAAATTCAAAATAAACAAATAAGCATCGGTACTGTCTGATGAATAGCGGTAAGGATACAACATCTATCAGATTTAATCTGCAATCTGTGGAAAATATATACAAATATTAAGAACAGATATGTGAGGTGAACTACCATTTATCACCTGCAGCCAACTGCAGAGAGGTAGTTCCTCCTAATGAAACAGCATTATAACAATAAAAGATACAATTGCAATTTGACCACTGGTCAATCTGCTTTTGTATAACTCAAGATTGCTATGCTCGAAGAAAAGAAAAAAATACAGAACTTAAAAAAGTAAAGGATCAAGTAAGTTAACATTTACTAAAGTTGATATGTTAGAAACATTTATTTGTTTGTTGGATAAAGCTACTCGATAGATATTTGTGCTAGCCGTCCCTAATTCTGAAGTTACAGACTAGAGGGAAGATAGATAGTTAACACTGCAAACTTTCGTGTTACTCTTGTCAAACCAAATAATGAGATTTGGCCATTACTCTTATAACACACCTACGACCACAAAATGCAAGCAGTTTTGTTCTTTATGGTAAGGGGATATGAACCACGGGACCTCGAATTCACGGTTCATTACTATAAACACGAGGCCACGCTTAGACAAGAAAGAAGGTAGCTAGTCAAGAGCAATCATTGCCAAATCTAGGGCTATTTTATCTGACAGAATGGTGACATCAGACTTCACTCTTGTAGCCCAACCACAGCTCAATTGTGGAGCAACAAGATGCTACTTAGCGATTTCTATATTTTCCCACAAATAAATGGAATTCTTTGAAATACAAATTACATTATCTTAGTTAAATTTCATAAGTCTCTCAGTAGCTCAGCGGTAAGTTTGTGAAATTATAACGCTAAAAATCGGGTTTCGATACCCGCGGTGGGCGCAGCACAGATAGCCCATCGTATAGCTTTGTGCTTAACAACAAACAAACAAAATTTCAACAGTATAATATGCAACTCGGCTGAACGATGAGTTAAATTTTATTTGTCAGCGTCGCAGACAATTTTTATCGCTTAGTGATTGGTGTCGAAATATCATGTAAATATAATTAATACTTGAAACTTTCAGTACTTGGCAAAACAAAGACAATTGTACGTTTCATAAATATTTCATTTATTACTACTATGTCATTGTTTGCCTCCATTCTGTAATCATTTAAAAAATCAAATTTTGACAACTCAAAATTACACGAAAGGGAATATTTACGCTTACATTGAGTATTTATGATGAAATATGTCCAGCACAGCTTCTTGAATTAACGTAGCACACTAGAAGCACTGCCCGTGACACGAAGAGTTTCAACAAAATGGCGATCTCTCCATCAACAGGGCTTGGCTTATCGGCAACAACTAATACATCGTGACGTAGGAGTCAACATCACAGATGAAGACCGAATCCAAGTAAGGTAATACCAATACAAAGGCAAACAATACGTAACTTCTTCAAGTAATCTTTAGAATATTGCCAATATCTCTGTCAACACTTATGAGTTAAAAGAGTGACGAAATCACAAACATATGAAGTAGTCGTAGTTTGCACCATTTCATATGTAGCTTTCCCTCCCACTAAAATGACGTCAGTTCACAACAAATCCACCCCCTCGAATCCTTGTTGTCGAGTATAAAATGCTTGTCTTAGTAGTGAATTTCACAGTTTTTACCAAAGTTGCTGGAAGTTTTCAAAACCGTCTCTAAGATTTTAGGTAAGATATTTTTTGGATTGCTCTCATTGCTCTAAAGTATATTTTAATTCATCTTTGGTGTATTTTTTAAATACTATTTGATGTCGCTGTTATTTGGTTGTTTTTTACTCGGATAATTGCATACCAATCATGTAAAATGCGACAGATCTTATTTTTTTATTATAAAGTTCCAGAGGTCGTGCAGTGTTCGGTGCGATTTTCGAATGCTTTTTTTT
>NW_013674547.1:24549-26372 GCF_000517525.1 Limulus polyphemus
ATTAATTTAAGTCATTATTAGGAAATCATAAAAGTTCTGATAAAACCTAAGTATTATTTCATTTAGAAATTATGAATCTGATAAAAATAATAGTAAATTAGTTCATCAAAAAGTGTAATTTGAAGTATTTATGGATACGAATAAAAAACATTGGAAATATCTATCCAATCTGATCATTAAGTTTTCGGATTTACAACGCTAAAATCAGGAGTTCGATTCTTCTCGGTGGACTCAGCAGATAGCCCGACCGGGCTTTGCTATATGCTACCGAAATAACTAGGTGCTTATATATTGGTAGTTTAAAAATAGTTATTAAGTATTCAGTAATCTCCATAAGTTTTCCCTTTTCTCCCCAGCTCTAAAACAGCCGATCGAGCATGAAGTGGACATTGTTTTTCGTTTGTATAGCTGTTGCTTTGTGCGGGTAAGTTGGTAGTTCAAATATACCTTCCTGGAGTACACATCAACCAAATGACTGAGCTTCAAATTTATCCAAACGTTAAACATAATTATTAAATATTTTCTTGTTTTGTACATGTTATTGGTTAGGTATTTGTAATTTTTTTTTAAGTTTACAAGTTTAAAATGTATTTTCTGAAATCTTTAATCAAATTATAAGTCTCTCCTCATAAAGTGCAGAACTGATCAAATGTTGAGATTTTCCAAACACTATCCAAATTTACAGATCTGTAGAAATATTTCTTTTAGTTATGGGTGGCTTTTCTTCGATAATAGTATCACAATATTAACTAATTAAATCGTCTTTTTAAACCTTTGAGCTCCAGGGCACTTTCTGTTTTATGAGAAAGGTATGTGTAGGTGGACTTACTTGATTTAAGTGTATTAAAAGCAGCTCTTTCCCCCATCCCTACACGTTTCTTTTCAGGGTCAATTCATTTTCACAGCCACAGTGTCCAGATATCTGTGATCCTGAGCGATGCCCTCCATTAGATCCAAACCCTTGTCCTTGTGGAACATACAGGGGGATGTGCGGTTGCTGTGAATTCTGTAATGCCGTAAGTGTGTTTTTTGCTCTCTTATTTCAAAATTTGTATGATTAATCTTACTTTATAACACTTCTAAATGATCTGTTGAAAGTTCAGTATTTTTGTTATATATATGTGTGTGTGTGTATTAATATTTTATACTAGAAACCTAACACACATATATATATAATTTAACCCATATTTTTAGTAATATTAAGACAGATTTAACGTTACGTAATGTCTGTTTTTTGTTTCAGTGGTTTTCCCTCCTCCAATAAGGATTTATTGAGGAAGGAACTGAAATAACTTAACATAGAGTAATTAAATAAAAATGGGAACATTTTATGTTTTTAAATACAGCCTTCACTTCTATATTTAATGCTCTATATGTAACTATTAAGCGAAAATGTTTTTTCTACAGTTTGTTTTTGTTTTAGCACAAGTTACATTGTATGTTGTCGCGAAATGTCCATCACGGGATCAAGCCCCGAATCTTAGCGTCATAACTCGTCAAAGCTTATTGCTGAACCACTTGGGACTCTCTTTTGTAGACAGAATCATATTTTACTTTATAAAGATGTATCACTGGTCGTTTGTAGACAGAATCATATTTTACTTTATAAAGATGTATCACTGGTCGTTTGTAGACAGAATCATATTTTACTTTATAAAGATGTATCACTGGTCGTTTGTAGACAGAATCATATTTTACTTTATAAAGATGTATTACTGGTCGTTTGTAGACAGAATCATATTTTAATTTATAAAGATGTATCACTGGTCGTTTGTAGACAGAATCATATTTTACTTTATAAAGATGTATTACTGGTCGTTTGT
>NW_013674548.1:0-1578 GCF_000517525.1 Limulus polyphemus
ATTACTTGAAGAGTAATCCAGTTTATATAATAGTATAAAACCTTTATTTCCAACAAAAATCAAATTTCCTTCTAACAAGTTACAGGAGTTTAAATATGGCTTTACAATATAAATTTATTGAATATATTAGTGATATTTTTACAGTTGAATACTATAAACCAAATACAAATTGAAAACTTAACATTTTGCATGCCTACAACAACTTAACTTCAGACAAAAGTAACTATCAAAAAAAAGTTGTGGAAACAATTCAGATCACTTAATGAGCTACAAAACAATGTTGTTGAAACAATTTTACTTTACTTATCTGACTTCAAATGAATGAAATACAATTAATTTGAACTACATGGTGCACATGGATTATGTTACCAAAAGAATTTGCTCAAAAGCAAACTTTCAGAAATCAACTGTTGTTGTTTTGAAGTTAAGCTCAAAGCTACACAATGGGCTATCTATGTTCTGCCCACCACGAGTATCGAAATTCCGGTTTCTGGCATTGTAAGTCCACAGACATACTGCTGTGCTACTAGGAGCTTCAGAAATCAAATTGACAACTACGATATTAACAGATAATGATAGATAAATCTTTATACTCAGCACACAATAATCACATTCTACACTTTTTTTGCCTTCTTATGCACTTTGTAAACAATAATTCATAGTCCATACCTTTTATATCCATACACTCACAATTAGAGTTGGTCAATTAACTCGACATAATCAATTACCTATGAGCAGTGGTTACATAGATTAATGTCATGTAAAACAATCATTTATTGAAATTCTAACTAAATCAATTACTGTAATGAAGATAACCAATTACTCAATATTAGTGTTTATGCCTATTTCTATTTTTGATTATTCCAATTATCCATGTCTCATATGTAAATAATTGATTAGTTGAATGTAGTTGATTAACGAGGCTGATGAAAATTGATTATTAAATTTCATTAAAAGACTTGCTCCACTCACATTGATTCTTGGTACAAAATTATTTGTCCCTTTACATTAGCAAAAATTGATTAATATATTGCTTTTCCTTCAGTACACAATGACTCACTGACAAAAACGTTATCCCTTACATTTAGTGCACACTGATTCATAGTCAAACTGTTATTTTCTCCTTATAAAAACATATAATAATTCATAGTTCCACAGTTTTTGTTTACCTACAGTTAGCACACAATGGTTCATAGTTCCAGTTTTTATTTACCTACACTTAGCACACAGTGGTTCATAATTCCTCTTTTTGTTTACCTACACTTAGCTCACAATGATTCACAATTCCAGTTTTTGTTTACCTACACTTAGCACGCAATGGTTCATAATTCCAGTTTTTTGTTTACCTACACTTAGCAGACAATGGTTCACAATTCCAGTTTTTGTTTACCTACACTTAGCACGCAATGGTTCATAATTCCAGTTTTTTGTTTACCTACACTTAGCAGACAATGGTTCACAATTCCAGTTTTTGTTTACCTACACTTAGCACGCAATGGTTCATAATTCCAGTTTTTTGTTTACCTACACTTAGCAGACAATGGTTCATAGTTCCACATTCTATGTTTACCTACAGTT
>NW_013674548.1:1850-20711 GCF_000517525.1 Limulus polyphemus
AATGATTCACAATTGCAGTTTTTGTTTACCTACACTTAGCTCACAATGGTTCACAATTCCAGTTTTTGTTTACCTACACTTAGCACGCAATGGTTCATAATTCCAGTTTTTTGTTTACCTACACTTAGCAGACAATGGTTCACAATTCCAGTTTTTGTTTACCTACACTTACCACGCAATGGTTCATAATTCCTCAGTTTTTGTTTACCTACACTTTGCACACAAAGGTTCATAATTCCAGTTTTTGTTTACCTACACTTAGCACACAATGGTTAATAATTCCCCAGTTTTTGTTTACCTACACTTTGCACACAAAGGTTCATAATTCCAGTTTTTGTTTACCTACACTTAGCACACAATGGTTAATAATTCCCCAGTTTTTGATTACCTACACTTAGCACACAATAGTTCATAATTCCTTAGTTTTTGTTAACCTACACTTAGCACATAATGGTTCATAATTCCTCAGATTTTGTTTATCTACACTTAGCACACAGTGGTTCATAATTCAAGTTTTTGTTTATCTACACTTAGCATGCAATGGTTCATAATTCATCAGTTTTTGTTTACCTACACTTAGTACACAATGGTTCATAATTCATCAGTTTTTGTTTACCTACACTTAGTACACAATGGTTCATAGTTATGAACACTTTCTTGTCTTCTTGTCTTTGGCATACAATGATACATAATCCAACTTGTGTTCTCTCTACAATTACCACACATATTTCCAGTCCATTTGTTTCACTACATTTAATGTGCAGTGCTTCATATTCCTTATACTTTTTGTCATTAGATTCAGTACACAAAGGCTAATAGCCTACACTTTTTGTCTCTCACACTTATCACACAATGATCTACTGTATGCTCTCTTGTCTCCTTACATTTAGCAATGATTCATACTACACTCTCTTGTCTCCTTACATTTAGCACACAATGATTCACAGTACCCTCTCTTGTCTCCTTACATTTAGCACACAATGATTCATACTACACTCTCAAATGTAAGGAGACAAGAGAGTGTAGTATGAATCATTGTGTGCTAAATGTAAGGAGACAAGAGAGGGTACTGTGAATCATTGTGTGCTAAATGTAAGGAGACAATATGAATCATTGTGTGCTCTACACTCTTGTCTCCTTACATTTCGCACACAATGATTCATACTACACTCTTGTCTCCTTACATTTAGCACACAATGATTCATACTACACTCTTGTCTCCTTACATTTAGCACACAATGATTCACAGTACACTCTCGTCTCCTTACATTTAGCACACAATGATTCACAGTACACTCTCTTGTCTTCTTACATTTAGCACACAATGATTCATACTACACTCTCGTCTCCTTACATTTAGCACACAATGATTCACAGTACACTCTCATCTCCTTACAGTTAGCACACAATGATTCATAGTACACTCTCATCTCCTTACATTTAGCACACAATGATTCACAGTACACTCTCGTCTCCTTACATTTAGCACACAATGATTCACAGGACACTCTCGTCTCCTTACATTAAGCACACAGTGATTCACAGTACACTCTCGTCTCCTTACATTTAGCACACAATGATTCACAGTACACTCTCGTCTCCTTACATTTAGCACCCAATAATTCACAGTACATTCTCGTCTCCTTACACAATGATTCATGGTTCATTGTACTGTCTCCTTAAAATTAGCACATGGTGATTCATAGTCCACTTTCTTGTCTCCTTACATTAGTATTTTCATAATCCACTTTCTCGTATCATTATACTTAACATAAACGGCATACAAACCCATGACCCTGAGATTAAAAGTCACATCCTCTATTAGCAGAGTATCTCTGGTAATCCTTTTCTTTTCAAATCAGATTTAAACCCATTCCCACTCAAATGCTAGATAAATTCTTTTTTTTCTTTAGATTTAGTAAATAATGATTGATAGCCCACATTTATGTCTCATTACACTTGTCATGATTCACATTCCTCAATTTTTCTCCTCACCTTTAGTAAATGAAATATACCTGACAATCACTTTCCACACAACAATGATATACCTAGATCTAACGTATCATTATTTAAAAAAACGAAAAACCAAGTGACAGTAGACTTGATCTTTATTCAATGTAACCCATCACATATACAACCCTGTTGTTTGCTTGTTATATACTTTCCTTAAAGGTGCAAAACTTCTTATAACCCTTGAATAATCAAGCCTGAAGACATATAACTTCATATAAAGAAGGGAAAAGACAGTGTCATTACCACTGACTACTGTGCTCACCTACACCAGATACCTTCAAAGATCTGATGACTCTGAATTAGGTGGAATCTGCATCATTATCAGAAATACCATATTTGACAATTGAACCTTATACATGTAGAATAGAAACATAAAGTAAGATATTAAGCTGTAGAATGTTGAAATAATTATTATTATTTTTTCTTAAGATGTGCAGGTTTAACATGTGGTCGAGAAAACCATTACACTTATCTTGTTTCAAGTCACCTTTGTTGTTCTTGAAGTAGGTAGTGGCTGTCACTACCCAAGAAGTATATTGCTTAATACAACAACTTGTGTAAAGGCCAATAGTGCCCATCAATAACTGTTCAGATGATATCTGGAGGTTATCCCTATCCATGTTGTAATGAAAATAATTAGTCATGTGGGTAGTATATGTACAAAGGTTCCTGGATAACTAAAGAATCTAGAAATTTAAACAGTCTGGTGTTGAACAGTTGAATATAGAAGAGCCAGTGAAAATGATCATCCAGGGTAAGTAAGAATATATACTGTATTTAAGTTACGTCATTTAATAAAGACTGTGCATTTTGTTCTACATTTGTGTTCAATCTTGTTATTCTGTTTAACATTGACTCAGTTCAGTAAGAGTTCCAGTAATACTCCCAAAATTAATATCTTGAACAAATCTCCAGTTATTTAGCAACCTATCTGATATCTCTAATGATAATTCAGTTCACCTGAATATACCACACCTCTTCCATTCTAAGGCAAGACTATGAATCAAGGCTGACAACTATAGTAGAAGGTATTGATGATGATACAAATAAAGATAATTATAGGGTTCGACACACAAAAAATCACACTTTTATGTAACTTAAAATAAATTTAACCATGGTACATAATTTTTCTTGAAATATTTTGTTTTATGAAAACAGGTGGATTTAATATTAAAAAAAAGAGCATTAATTAACTTATAACCATTTCTTTCGATTTGCTGTTATCAATAATTTCACTTGTCAACTTTCTTCTAGCTTGCTAAAAAGACACGCAAGTAAATTTTCACTGTAGTACTTGGTTTATGGAACTTGTTTACCTAAGTAAGTTATTCAATTTTGCCATTGGAAGGAAAATCTTTTAACATGTGAAAGAGATAAAAAAGAACATGCATTCACTAATTAACTAAAATCAATCCACAGTTTGGAGTGACTGTATAAACATTACTGTGGTTGAATGATAAAACTAGCTTGAGAGAAAAAAAATTGAGGTGTCCAGTTAACTTAAGAAAATATATCTGATTTATCATTATTTAAGAGCATGAAACAGTCAATAACAGAAAAATTTCTATCAATATTCAATGTAGCCAATTACTATTCATTACATATCCAATCCCATTAAACTTCAAATCATACATTTCCCTCCTCCCTCATATGTGTATTTCAAAATAATTAAATATGTCTAAGATATTAGAGCCAGATTAAATTAGGGTAAACTTCAATTCAAATATGTTTAAGCTTCCGAAGCGTATAACTAAGACCTTTCTAGAAGAATTCTACACTTCCAAGCCCAATCATTCTAGGATTTAACAACTGTCCACAGGTAGACTAAGAACATTTGAAAATGTAAATTTCAAAAGTAACAATTATGTGGATAAACAATACTAAATACTCATTATTTTGCAAGGTAATCCTCATTTTATTACAGCATCATCAACACACATTACTAGTGCCCTCTATTGGCTTTGGAAGTTACTATGATGATTAGTTCCTTTAGTCCCACAATACACAGTAACAGGTTAAACCCTACACCAAGGATCTTTTATGCTTTGCTTAGGTTATTTTTGTCTTCAGGAAAAATATTTTCCTGTTCATTTGAAAATTAAAATAATCAAATTAAGAGACAATTATCATAGCATATAAAATAACTGAGGCCTTTCGTAATTCATTATTTCTTACTTTTCATTATTCAAAATATCCTATTTTTAAGGAAATGGAAAGCTAGTTTCCAAATGTATGTGTGTGTGTGTGAGCACATTCAGTTGCAAAGTCACAGCAATTACATACACTAGGTGGGCCTGACCTCTTTCAAACATCAAGAGCTTTGAAAAAAAACTATTTAGATGAGGTAATACTGATATCTCCGCATCCAGAACAAACATTTGCAACAATTTTTCACTCTTCTCTACCATACACTTTCTTGTAAGAACTGAATTATACTAACATGGCATGTATAAATATAACAAATATCTAGCAATGGAAAATTTTTTGAATAAAACACGATTATTATTATTTTCTTGAATGCATATTTGAAAGCAAAACCTTTAACAGGACACTTAAACAATTATTTGCTTTACATCTTGCAATATTCCATTCTTTATAAAAATCGATATGCAAGTAACAACAAAGGCAATTGTAAAACTTCTGTGGGAACATTAAATATCTAATGTAAAACAAAATTACAAAAATACTTACTATTGCCTAGAATGTACTGCATGTTAACACAAAGTAGGTAATTCAGGATCAGATGCTTTTTCTCTTCAATATGGTATACAATCTCCCTCTTAATTAACTACTGAAGAATAGTTTGTTTTGGATATTTGCACAAAGTTACACACAAGCACAAAGTAGCCATCCTTAATTTTGAACTGATAGACTAGAGAGAAGATAGCTAATCAACTGTACCCACCACGAAACTTTGGTCTACCCTAATGGAATAGTAGAACTTAACTGTCACTCTTATAATGCACTCATAACCCCAAAAAGCAGAACTCAATTTTGCAGCAATGAGAAGTGAATCGCAAACCCTGGGAACCATTTCCGGCTTGGCATGCTAACAATTAATAAACAGACACAAATAAAACACTGGTATATTAGATTTTCTGCTTATCCACATACAGAACACTAGAATGTCAACAAGTAGTTTATATTTATGAGTGAATTAGAAAGCCTCACTTAGTTATTTTGTAAACTAAACATACTAAGATAACATAAGATCATATCCCACCCCACTTTCTTCCTTTAAGACTCAATGTATCTAGAGCTATCTCTTTCGCATTTAGAAACAAACAAAATAATACTGAGAATAAATATAAATTTTCAATCTTTTTTCTTTCCAGAAAATCGTTTGAGTAAAATATAAAGTACAATGCAGCATATGTAAACATTGTGGGAAACCATAACATGTATAAAGTGTTAGGTTTTGTTAATCACTAATTTTATCTGTAGATATATTCTGGTCTGTCCTGTAAGTCAAAATAAAAATAACTACATTTTGGAGTTTTATCCCAATCAACAATGAGTCATTTTTTCAGATGAAAATCAACACCTTGAATGAATAGAACCCCCCCCCCCAAAAAAAAAACATTATAAATTTGCTTAAAGAGGGTTAAGTACACTATATTAAAACAATTATAATTATGTAAATCAGTAAAATATGTGACTGCAGCCAATAGAGTTTTGGTCAAATGGATTGTATCACAACTAAATTTTGACATTGTCTGGCATTTCTTAGTTAGTGTGATACTGCCAAAAACTGATTGCTTTTTGGAAAGGTACATAACAGCCCTTTCTGACACAGAATATTCAGGCACTCAGTTCATAAAGATTTGTTCAGGTGAGGGAATTAAAATTTCCAAGATGGGATGTCCCATGTCCTTAATGACATTGGAAAACAAATTAATATGGATCAACTTGGAGCACCATGTCCATCCAGAAAGAAACCTGCAACAAACTGTATCTCATCCATGGTAAGCAAAGTGTAGTATCTTCTAACAGGTGAGAGTGCATGAACACAAAGGGTGGTGGCAAAAGACATTCATATATCCCAGACAACAGTACACAACATAATCAAGAAAGATATTCATCTAGAAAAGTGAAACAAGCCACATGAGTGCAAGAAACTTCCATGACATATCTGTTCAACCAATGCATACTTCAAGCAGCTGGAAGAGGAAATGAATATTTATGCTACTCCATACAAAGACATAACAGCCAAGTCATCAGACACAGCACCAATGGATTTCTCTGCAATCAGACTGTTGAAATGGGTGTTGGGAAACAATCATCATTGTACACTAGATGGACTATGGAAAGTACACAGGGAGCAGTGGTGTGCTTTGAACAAGCCAACCTTATGATAGAGCCTTTTGCAATGGAAACTATGCTGCAGAGCTTTTGTCAAGATGTACAGTCATCAGATGGAGCATGACCAAATATGGAGAAGTCAATGACTATAAGAATATAGGAAGTCTCCAAAATCATTTTAATATAATGTACTCAACTCGATATATTTCATTCCAAAACATCTAAAACAACCTGATACATGTACTGAAAATTGAAAAATTATATATGAAAAATATATCTAGATATACTTCTGCAGGGTCCCCACAAGTCTATTGTTTAAAGAGTAAATAAAACCAAAATTAAGAGTAACAAATATTTTTATTTCTTGCTTTTCATGTTCATATGTCATGCTGTGTTGTAGCTTACAAAGTGCATAATTATTCTTGTGATTCACGACATGCTCATGTTTTACCAACATCACAACAGTACAAATTGCAATGTTAAGCATCCCTTATATGGCATCATTTTAGTGTCTATTGACTGACTGACAGACAACACACTACTGTACAGTGGTGCGAGTGGTTAAAACAGGTGACCCTTCCAAGCAGCCTTTGGCCCCCTTTTGGTAAAAAACATTAATTATCAACAGAGCTTTTAGCTTAGCAATCATTATAATTTCAAGGTTTTTATTAACATTTTTCAACTCTAAAATTGTAAGTTAATCAAACATAATTTCTATATTTTGGTGGCAGCTTTGAATAAGAGAAAATCCACTAAACCAAGTAGTTATATAAAATTCTGCATAGGTTTAGGGTTTGATTTCTAGCTTTAAAAAACGCAATGAAATCCCAAAATTCTATTTTGGTGTAGATTGTTGAAAATTCTTACTAAAAGCAAGGATAATTTGACTGAGGCTATTCCATTTCGACCTTGATTTGCACGATATGAATGGTTTTCAGCATGTTTGTCACATTTAGTACAAACAATAATATATTCTTCAACTTCATGACTTTCATTGAATGAGGTCTGATCAATCATATCTAAATCTGTCATTACTGAATGATCTAATGCAATGAAAATGATTATAATGAAAATAATAACACTTCTGACTGATTTAATTTCAACAGAAACTCCCATCATGAATACATCCACAACATTTGCACTTCATGCAAACATCCCAACTCCAATCTTGCACTTGCAACTGAGGCTAGGATAAATATGTCTTTCAAATATTCTTCCAGTGTATATTGACCAAAGACAGGTCATCTATAGGTAAATTACTCTGCAAAAGCATGGATTTCCATCAAAATCTTGATTCAAACTGCGGAAGAAATCATTTTCAAATGAAGATTTACCTGCAAGAGGTGAAACAATGAACACAAAAGTTGTATTGGTTGAAAGTTCTGATGCTAAATGATAGTTGAAAGGAAATGTTAAAGCTTTTTATCATTTAGCAGATACTGTGAAAAAAATAACAGCCACTAACTTCTATACAATGACAGCTAATTTAAGATTTAAAAGATATTAAATAAATGTTTAAAGTGTAAAACAGTTGTTCATCAAGGATGAAGCAAAACTTGAGAAAACAATCCCTGCAAAAAATATGAAAGATACCTAGAAAAGTTGTTCTTATATCTAAAATTATATAAATTAAGAAAAAAGGATACCTTAATTAATGCTGTTATACTAAAAATACACTGTTAGAAATAAAATCATGATCTTTAGCAGTAAAGGTTGTTGTTCTGGTGCATTTTTGTCAAAAAACAACAAAAACACTTTGAATAATACAAACAATTTATGACACAGTAACACCATTATCGGACTTTTACTTTTCATTGATAGACATTGACAATGAGCTGTATGGAGATCAGACCTGATTGGAAAGTTTAAACAAAGCTATCCAATGTTAACTTCTCTTTAGAAACATGAGGAGGTAAAATGTTAATCTTAAAAGCAGAATTTTTTTTAAAATTCAAAGCTCCAGTTGCAGTGTCTGTTGACCTGTAAATTACTGATGGAAAACTGTGTCACACTGGCAAAATGGAAGGAAAAATAGAACAAAACCACTACTGAAGATCACTATACTAGTCCACACTTACATACAATGTACATTTTCTCCTCTTACATCATCATGTACTAACTTACTTAAACAACATAGAAAATGAGCTACATGCACAAAAGTACAGAAAAAGAAATAAGAAATTACTTCTAATATTAAATAATATTCTGAAATTGTAAACACTTCCTTTTAAAGTAATTTTATAAACAATACTTCACAATATTCAACCTTCTGGTACCAGTTTACATGCAACCTTTGTATTAATCAATTTCATTTTATTACTGAATTAGTATAGTATTCCTTCAGTCATGGTGCGTACAAGCAGAAGAAAAAAATTTGGTAGCACATGCTGCCAACCAGTTGTCTTCCCTCTAGTCAGCTATTCAAAAAAAAAATAAAAAAAATTAGTGTCAGATACTACTAGACAGTTGCTTTCTCTCTAGTCAGCAGTTCAAGAGGAAAAAAACAGAAACATAGAAAAGTTGAAACAGGTGCTTCCAAACATTTCCCTACCCTCTAATTATCATTTCAGGAAGAAAAAAAAAAGTTGACAGCAGGTGCTGCAATACAATTGCTTTCTCTCTAGTTAACAGTTTAAAATTTGTGATGGTGGCAAATAGGCTTAGTAGCTTTGCCATAACAGACAGGATGAGCAAGTTTGGTGGGAAGATGGCAATAGGGATCAAACTTAAGACTCTCAGATTATGAGTTACACCTCAATCAGATTCACTAAAGCTGAAGAAATTTGCATTAAGAAAAGCAACAAGTTATAAGGCTAAAGATGGGCAGAGCACAGATAGCCCATTATGACACTTTGCACATAACAATAAACAAACATAACAGCAATATTTCGAGTACTTAGATAATTGGAATAATCAAAAAATAATAATTATCAGAAACCCTAATTTTAATTAGTTGAATATTTTTGTGACAATCAATTTAATCACAAATTTGGTCAAATGATTAGTTTACGTGCCACTAACTGATATAATCATTGCTCATAGATAATCAAATTGCCCAGCTATAATCTTTATATTCTATTTCTGGCACAGTTTTATTCACACAAGTATAATTAAAAATGTTTAAATTTTATAAACACAAGTTGAGATTGATATCGACATAATATAGTTAGCTCTAGTGATATAGAAAGTTTTAATGCTACAAAAAGTATTGAAACAAGAAAGTCAAAACTATAAAAACTGAGTTACTTAAATTAAAAAATTTGTATCCATACTTTGGCAAATCATTGTAATTATGTTAATCTGATCCTGGACTGAAATTCCAAAAACCAATTGTATTACAACTTTTATTAAGACTAACATGCAATGTGAACAACATAAAAATATATATAAGTATATATATATTTCTATACTAGTAATATTTTTGGTGCAATAAAGGAATAAGTGGGACCCCAGACATAGGAGTTCTGTGAAAGAAGTAGAATGATAAGGTTATATTATTTGTACGCTTGTCTGGAAAAGTCACTTACTTACATACTTAGAGGAAAATTCATTCAATTACTGAGATTTTGATTCACTCAATAAACATATATATAGCAAGTTAGGTGGTTTTATAAGTACAATAAGCTTTAGTTTTGTTCAGCCAATAGTTTGAAATAGCCATTGTTAATATTCACTACTTTAAAGGTGGTTTTAAATGGGCAGTTTTTATGGCTGCTATGTTGTTTCATGACTATCCCTACAATTAAAGCTGCCTTACTTAATGATATTTCATTTCTGGAACAAGCTTAATTCTGAGGCTCAAATATCGCTCTTGCCTTCAGTTTATTTTTAATATTCCATTTCTGGAATCAATTTAATCCTTATTTTTTACATCTGACATTGATTTACTTCTCAGGTTTATACTCAGTGTTTTTCTGAGTATTATTTTCTAGATCCAGTTTAACTTCAAAATATTACTTCTGACACAAGCTTTATTATCATATCTATTTTGTGGTTCCAATTTCTAAAATATCAAACATATACTACTAGTTTATGCTTCAAGTTTTGCAATATTCCAGAAAAATAAAAAAATATTCTACTTCAGACTCTAGCTAATTTTTAATATTGCAATTTTGACATCAGTTTAATCCCTATATTAAATAACTAGAATTAGTTTAGACCTACTACTACATTTAAGACACCTGTTTATTCCTAAAATATTCTACCAGAGTTTAATCCTATAATTTCACTTTGGCACAATTTTAATTTCAAAGCTCATATTTTCAGTTTTAATTATTTTTAGCTTATTCCTAATATTCTACTTTCAGCATTATTTAATCCTTCAATTTAATTTGTGGTAAAATTGTAGCTCCATATACTTTATGGAAGTTACAAATCTGAGCAAGGTTATTAAAAAAGAAAAAAAGACATTTAATCCATTTCCGAAATCAGCAAGATCTAAATCCACTCAATTTCTATTCCAAACCTGGACAAGAACTGGGATATGTTTAGCTCTAGCACAGATATGGTCCAGAACAGTGGTGAAATTCTGCCAGTACTCACCTGAACTTATTTGAACTGCTTTGTCGTTTTTTATGTTTACAAGTAGATTTTATTTTAATTTTTCAAAAACAGGTCCACTTCACCCAGCTGAGTACCTCTACTTTTTTCTTTTAGAATTTTACCCCTGGTCCAGAAGTAAGACATATCACTCCAGTTTAGATGTGTATCAGATCTAAAAGGATCAATATATGTGGTTAAGTTCAGGAACTGCAAAGTTAGCTGATCTTAACATAACTGGACTATCAATTTTCTGATTTGGATTAGACCTATTTTCAAGAGATGCTATACTACTGAAAATGAATTTCTATACAAATTATGATATAATAATAAAAACTACTGAATGTCACAAATACTACAAAATTACTTAATATTACAAATCAAAGGTCTTAGACATTGAAATATGATTTTGTTTTTATGTTAAATAAAATAATCTTCAACTTTCATATTTAAAAAATACCATGTAATATAATCCTAAACAAATACTAATAGCCTTGTCCAACTAATTTCCTGAAAAGAAATTTTTTAAATAAATAAGACTGTAGTATCATACTTGCATTAATAAAGAAAATTAGAATTACATTTTATTTTGTTGAATAAGCAAGAACATATAACGTGAACTGCTGTTTAAGTTGGCTCCATCACCTATGAAGTTTGATCATTAAGCAACTCTATGTTAATGTCATTTATACTTTTAAAATATTTATGAGCATTGTATCATTTCCTTTTTTTTTTTTAATGGTAGTGAGGTTGTGATCTGTTCCATCTGAAATGACTTCCTAATGCACAGTTTATAAAGGTCTGGCAAATCAGTGACCAAAAGTTATAATTTTTTACATTGATTTTACACAGAAACAAAGTGGAAGACATTCACATTTTGACCAATGTAACTCCAAATCTTATCCATGAACCATAGAACATGTAACAATAGCAAAAAAAGCCGTATACATGAACACTCTTCTTAACCTCATCAGCACACCTTTGAAAAGTTACAAAATTAACATTATAGTAAGCTCTGGATTGAAATTCCAAAAACCAATTGAATTAAAATTTTTTTATCATTATTAGGGTTAGCATGCAATGTGAATAACATAAAAATATATGCATTCTAAAGGAAATATGTTGACAAATCAAGAAATTACAAAATTAGATTGTTTCTCAGTATACAGATATGTAGTATTAAATCATTCATTATACAAACAGCATATCAAACAAGTATCAAAGTTTTATTATACTCCTATAGTCAAGTTATTATCCACCAATATATGATGAGATTACCACAATACTGTAAAATTCAACTTAAAGTAAACTGAAAGTGTACGTTGTGGATCACCTTAGGTCTAACCAGACCCCGACACAAATGTATCCTTATAGTAGGATATCGATTGAAAATCCAATAAACAGGTTATTTACAACAATTATCAAACAAGGTTTCTATAAAATAGGGCATTATAAGCAGTCATCACAGAGAACACTTGTTGAGGAATGAGATGCACGTGCATGCTTATTACAATGATGTTATAAACAAACAGACCAGATGATACTGTACTACTTTGATGGATTATCCTCTATAGTGAAATAAATGTTTAGAAATTTGTTTTGTATACTATAGAGTGAACTGCAAGTATAGTGATGGTCAAAGATAGTATGGGTTTTGCTTGGACACGAGATAAATATTAGATTATAGCTATGTACTCCATCTGCCTGTTTCAAAAATAATAGTATCATATTGATCCAATGTTTCTGCTTGACAATTACATGAATTGATATAAATTTGTAATTATGTAAAAAAATGAACAACCAAGAAAGTCTTTGGGGTCCATGTGGACCCAAGGTGTGCTGATGTGGGTTATCTGGTCCACCTCTTATATTTACAGCACAGTATAATTTTGCCTCTCTGTGCTCACAATAGCTATTGCAAATGATACACTATGGATTTATCAGTAGTTGCTTCATTATTACTAAGACAACTTTCTGATGTTAAATTGCTTAGCACCACAAACATGGATGTGTCAAACCTAATCATTAGTTTGCCTCTCAATAAATAACATGCAACTTTCAAACCAATAAAGTAATGACATTCTTAAATTCCTACAAAGTAATGCTATTTCATACGTGGAATACAAAAACAATTTATTCCTAGTGAAAACTAAAGTCATATTGGACTCCTAAGCAGGTTTTACATATTTTCCAAGATGTGTTTTTATTATTAGTTCTTGTTTAATACATAACTGAGTAACACAACAGTTGCTAAAAAAATACTTAAAGTTGCTTGAACTTAGAATTTTCCTGTTATAAGTATTTACTCTCTCCTTACAAAGTCTATGCTAATTATCAATATACACACCTAGTGAAATTTTTGGTTATTTTCAAGTTTTCAAACTCCTCTTTTAGCAATGATTTTTTGATCTTTGTATAATTCACACTGCATCTTCACTGTCCCTACACATAGAGCTGTTTTCAGTTGTTCTTTTATTGCAAGTTCTGTCAATGAGAAAGGTACATGTGTTTTCTCCTTTTTCTCAACATGCATTGAAACATTACAAAAATTACTGGTATCAATATTAGTTAATCAAATCATACAACAAATTTAAAATACAAAATAAAGTAATTTTATGACATTATCATATATGTACGAATACTTCTATTATACTGAATAAGCAGATAATTTAAATTCATTCCTCACTTGCTCTTGTGCTACTCTCCAAGATTTCTTGAAGATCTAAAATTTCAGACACTACCCAATGAAAAATAAATACAAGTGTTCAAAGCTGTTTGATCATAATGTGTTTTCTTACCTGAGCAAAACTTCTATCTTTTATAGTATGATTAGGCAAGATTTTGGTTTTGGATAATGAAAAGATGCTACTGGGAACGATGTGATAGAGCACTAAAATTCAACAAATATAGCAGTTTTGTTGCAACTAAATTATCTGGTTTTGTCCTTTCTTTTTTTTTTTGAGTTGCTAATTTTTAGCAAATAGAATTTATTTTCTATGTAAAAATCCCAAATAATATAAGCTACTGGACCCTTCCCAAATATACACAAGTTTACATTGGTACCTTGCTGTCTATATTAACTTTAACTACACCTTCTTCATATGCGCAGAATTTCTTGTTTTCTCTGTGATCTCTCAGCCAAGCTACAACTTCATTCCGAAGATGTTGATCATCCATTCAAAACAGCTTCCACTGTTGGTTTGAGATAGCAAATTCTACTATTATTTTGTCATAAATTTATTTACCATTCTTTTATTACTCCCTCTATCATTTAGTTCAATTATAAATTTATATTTATATTAAATCACCAACTCACCTTCTAGTTAGAGCACAATGAATTTGAGTATGTTTGTATTATGAAACTGACACAAACTTCCCCTAGCAATGATATACAGTCATTAATGTTGTGAAAGATTATGTGGTTAGTTAACGAGATACAGTTAGAAAGAATTATTACCGACTGTTGCTCAATATTTTTATTGATCTTGAAGTGGTTAATTTTAAAATATTGTTTTTTGTCAGAATTAGGATTTTTCTTCTTCTGGTTCTTTTGTATCAAGTCATGGTCAATCACTGATTTAATGATTTTTTTTTGTAAGTGATAAAATTTGTAATCATTTGTTTGAAAGCTTTATTTTGGATTTCTATGGTTGTTAAGGTTTAATATATTGTTTTTTGTTCGACCCTAATAGTGTTTTGTTTTAGACAATTACAATAGCTTCTTTAATGTCTAATAAAAACAGTGTGTAAACAACTAATAAAGCACAAGTTGTTGCAAGTTATGAAAAATGAAAATATTCATCAATGTTTTAATTTACTTTTGATGGTTTTTGCAAGGATAAGCTAAATTTCAGTTTGAAAAGGTATAGACATTTCAATCAACTTTCCCCATAAAACCTTAAAAACCATTGGCTACCAAAAAACACCTAATTCATAACAAACAGCAAACCAAAGTACAGCACGTATATAGTCATTATAAAGAATATTAATAACTATCAATACAATAAGAAAGTTTAACTTTTTTATCTCTCTCTCACACACACAAGTTAAATTTTACAAAAAAGGTAGCAAATACCAATTATTCCAACTAGTCAATCTATCTAATTCATACCCAATGAATATACAAATTACAAAAGAAATTTAAACTGCTGTAGCAATAAAATTATGACTAAAATTGAAATATACACGAACAAAAAATTAAAAACTCTTATAAAATACTTTTACTAGTATTAGTAACATATAATTTATATTGCTACTCATAATTTAGAATATGTTAAATGCACATACAATGTTAATCCCATTGAAAAGTGATAAAAATATTTTTAAAGTTAGCCTTACTAATAGTACAGATTCAAATACTAGAGTACAAATAGAAATTAAAATGACTAGATTAGCATTACTAAGAGTCTAACTTCTGAAATTACTACAATAATGCCATCTAATAGTCTTTTTTAAAAATAAAAAAATAATTTAAAAACATTTATAAATTTTTAGTAGTTATGCGCAAAACTACATAGTGGGATATCTGTACTCTGCCTACCGCGATTATCAAAACCAGATTTTTAGCATTATAAGGCCTCAGACTTACCCCCTGAGTCTGAGTCACCGCGAGGCGTTTATAAATAGAACGTCACAATTTGTTTTTTTTTAAAGATTGTCAGAAAGCTTTATGAATTAATTATAATGTTCATTTAGTCCATAATGATAATAACAATTAATGAAAGAGTGCTCGGGCGTTTGTAGTCGTTCTTAGCATTGTTTTATTTCATTTTATTCAAATCCCGATTTTTAGCATTATAAGGCCTCAGACCTACCCCTGAGTCTGAGCCACAGCGAGGCGTTTATAAATAGAACATCGCTAATTTTTTTTTTTTAAAAGATTGTCAGAAAGCTTCACGAATTAATTATAATGTTCTTTTAATCCATAATGATAATAACGATTAATGAAAGGGTGCTCGGCCGTTTGTAGTCGTTCTTAGCATTGTTTTATCTTATCTTATTCATTTATTATTAACCATGTGACTGTATTACTCAAAATGGATGACATCCTAAGTAATTAATCGAAAATTTAAATAACACTGAGTAAGAAAAAAATGTTTAAAATAAGTTTAGGTTGAAATAGAAAATATAGTTTTTAAACAATTATATTGACTTCATAAAATCTAGTATTTTCTACTTTTCAAAAAGCATTAATACAGCAATTTTCTAAGCTATATATTACTTTACTATTTACATTGCACTAATAGCAGCGCAATATGTGCTTTACATATCTTTCCAACCCATTTATATGTCATTTCGATTTCTTTCTATGCTTATAACGAAGGCTAAGATTACAGGTATACCAACTTATTTATTTGTATTAGGGCATCTACAATAATGTCTTTAATATTTTCTGAACTTATTAAGAATAGAGTTTTTAACATCATTTTCCTAGTCTCCTCAATATAATGAATTTAATAAGGTAATAGAACCCGAATGAAATGCTTACCATAGCTAACGTAAAAATTGCTTTAACAATAGCATTGACAATCAGATATTTATATAATTTACAGCACCAGCAACGTAACATCAATATTAAGCCTCTTTCAGCTCAGCTCCCCAGTGGCACAGCGGTATGTCTGCGGACTTAAAATGCTAGAAACCGGGTTTCGATACCCGTGGTGGGCAGAGCACAGATAGCCCATTGTGTAGCTTTGTGCTTAATTCCAAATAAATAAACAAACAAACTTTCAGCTAATCCTGATAATACCCTTCATCCCTAAACAACATCAATCAAAACCTGGTTCATCCAGTAGTTTAGAAAGGAGTTGCAAAGTGTGGATGTTGGGCTAGACATACAGATTTTACAATGAGATGTTGAAAGTATAAGGACCTTCTAAAAGCAGCTCCCGTGCTGCCAAAAGCAGTTCGATCCGGGGTGTGTAGAGGTAAGCCCCCAGTAAATTTATGTAATAATTCAATTTACAGTTGCTACATAAGTCAAATGCTATAGCAGCTCCGGTTTCGACACCTCTGTTCGTCTATACAAATAATTCTTTGTATTTATATCTTTATTCTGCAAAATGATAAAAGAATCATATACCGCATTAATAAGCAAATTATTCTAGAAATTAAGAGAAATCTAGTCCTGCTTAAGTATGCGGTATATCCAGCTACACAGGATAGATCCTGATTTTAAATCTCCAGATTTTATCAAGATTTAGATTACAGTGCAGTACTAAATCTCTTACTATTTGGGTTTATGTAAGATGAAATAATGAGACCGGACACAACGTGTAATACAAAATGAGCCATCTTCATTCAATACTAAACAAAAAACACAGCGTATGTGCTTATTGTTACTTTACTGAACCACAGGACTGATAATACGAAGATGAAGTTCCAGACTTCAAATGATGTTCCAGATTAAACTAAATGCGATGGTCTTGTTCGCAAGAAACTTCGCATTTACCAAAGTGCCATGTGTTACCCATGTGATTGGTCCTTCTCATTAAAATATAGCTAAGAACATATCTTTAGATATCACCAGAACAGCTGTTGAAAGACATTGCTGTCAACATCATTAAAAAAAAACTTAAAAAGAATTTCCTCCCTGGGCAGTTGTGGATATTATCTACTTTCGAAAACAGTAAAGAAACAAAAGTGTCTTGAAACAAGACCACGTTTTTTGTGAGCCCTGCACACATTCAGAACAAAGAATGAATTCAGAATAAATATTATAATGGTACAAGAACTTAAAGAAGATAGAAGCACTAAGTATATTCGTATATCATAATTACAAACAAATCTAGATGTAGATTTCTAAAATGTTTTCATTTTTAGCCATTTATTTTTAGTATGCAACTTATTTCAAAATTTGAATTTCATGTAATTACATATGCTACATATTAATTAGCTATTAAGAGAAAAACAGATATTTCACCTTAACCATGAATAGTTATATAATGTATTGGTGTAACATCAGCTGTCAAAATGAGGGTGGAGCCAGGAGAAGCGGAAACAATAGTATAGAATAGTTTATAGTTTATGGAGGAACTACGATGGTAAATATACGATTATATTTGAAAGCTTGTTCTCTCCGGAAAAAAATTGAAATTGTGGCTATAACTAACCACAATTAGATATATGGGAACAATGTCATTCAAACTCGTGCAATGTCGTACGACTCTAGTCGTCATCACAACTGACGGTTACTTTTTCTTGTCTAATATACAGTATATATATATATTTAATAAAATGGTGAATTACATATTCGATTTTTAAAGTTTTTTACTCGGTTACTTCATGAGTCCCAACAGCTCTAGGTTTCCATTTTAACCACTGCACAGCTTATCCTCTCCCCGTTCCATCAAAATTAACAATACCTTAATAAATTTCAATCATCAGAATTAATGTTGGGAACTACCCGTTTCTTTACACCTCTTCTATACCTTAAACCTCAAGTTTCCAAAAATATTTCTTTAATATATTTAATTTTTTGTTTATTAAATTTCGCGCAAAACCATTCGAGGGTTATCTCTCTAGCCATCTCTAATTTTGAAGTGTTAGATTAGGGGGAAGACAGTTAGTCAACACGACTCAACACTGACTCATTGGATATATTTTTACCAACGAATAGTGCGATTGAGCGTCACATAATAACGCCCCCTCCCCCCATGGCTGAAAGGTCAAGTATGTTCGGTGACAGGATTCTAACAATCATTTTGTCTGTAACTGCGTTATCTGTTAAAATAGATAAACTATTTCAATAAGTATATAATTTTGGTAAATATTTTAGTATGAAACGATTTAATATATATATAGGGTGTCCCAAAATGCGTATACAAAAAAGAAAGTTTAATAAGAATTGTGTTATTTGAGATAACAACAAAATTAAAAACAAAATATCTTCTGAAGGCTTGTGAATTTTGTTTGATTTAATTAATAAACTTGTACATGTCTTCCACCATCAGCTATAATCAATATAATTCTGCCTTCAAATTCTGAGAACACCTTTTCCAACACAGC
>NW_013674548.1:20732-24791 GCF_000517525.1 Limulus polyphemus
ATAAACTTGTACATGTCTTCCACCATCAGCTATAATCAATATAATTCTGCCTTCAAATTCTGAGAACACCTTTTCCAACACAGCTATAGGGATGGATAAGACAGCATCAGGGATGCGAAGTTGCGGTTCCTCAAGATCAATTGGTTTTATGGTAGACTTTTGTTTTCAAAGAGCCCCAAAGATAAAAGTCCAAAGGGATGAAATCGGGAGAACTCTTCAAGAGTTGTTATTTTACTCAAAAACAAGGTCAGTTCTGAAATCTGCAATAAAACACATTCATAAATAAAACTTCCAAGCCTTCAGAATATATTTTGTTTTTAATTTTGTTGTTATCTCAGACAATAAAAAAGTTATTCAACTTTCTTTTTGGTCTGTGATACCTTGTATATTTATACGTATGTGTGTATGGTATAAATATTTTCTGAATAGTTTTTGTAAGTATATGTTAAAATTATGGCGTACCCTAGAAACTATGTAAAGTTTGACAAAGCAGAACTATTATATTTGATGTAAACATATTGTCGTAACTTTTTGGATCACTTTGCATCACTTATCTTCAATTTCAAATGGTCCCAGGGGAGAACCCATCTCCCTAAAAAAAAAGCCTCCCCAAATGGATAAGTGGTAAGTCTTCAGGCTTATGACGTTAAAAATTGGGCTTCGATACCCGTGGTGGGCAGAATACAGATAACCCATTGTTTAGTTTTGTGCTTAACAGGAACTAAATGAACCCGTGACAAAACACATTGTACTCACAGTTTGATAATATAAATGTCATATTACAGGCTAGTAATTATTTCAAATGAATTTCTTTTTGAATTTCGCGCAAAGCTACACGAGGGCTATCTACTCTAGCCCGCCCCAATTTAGCAGTGTAAGACTAGAGAGAAGGCAGCTAGTCATCATCACCCACCGCCAACTCTTGGGCTACTCTTTTACCAATGAATGGTGGGATTGACCGTCACTTATAACGCCCCCACGGCTGAAAGGGCGAGCATGTTTGGTGTGACGGGGATTCGAACTCGCGACCCTCAGATTGTGAGTCGAGCGCCCTAACCACCTGTCCATATTTCAAATGAAGCGAAAAAAAGACGATAATGTCAACGTCAAAGCAAAAACAATTCACGTAATTTATTGACTTTTGAGAATCATTTCGTTATCCTAAATACTATAGCTAGTGTTAAGAAAATGTTTCATTGTGGTAATAGTAAGCATATTAACATGCTATTATAATTTTGAAAAGTAGTCATGAATAAACATTTAGGTTTTTTTACTAATTTCCGGAATTTATCATTTACTTCTATGAAATTGATTGAGTAATATATATCTAATACTCATTTTAAGATCTAACATTTTATAAAGTAGAGAAATACATGTATTATGAAAGTATTAGGATTAAATAGGACAATTTACTGCCATCTAGTGACGCACATAGTATTTAAAATGATGAATAAAACATTTCAAATGTAAATTGCTCGATAAAGGTGTTTTCCGTTTAAAAAAAAAGAGAATATTCCGTATTGGTGCTTTTATCCAAAGTAAACTATACCATTGAAGTTTCTTTTCCATGTGATCCAGAGCGGATCTACGAGCACAGAATATAGCATATTCTATCTTTGATACAAACTGAAAACTAAATCACAATATCCTGTATTTATACGCAAATGTTCAAAGAAATTAAAATTGCTTTCAAATGTAATACATACTCAAATTTCTGTTGTTTGGTATACTTCGTAATCGTTATGAGAAATTCAAGTACAACCGAAACTACGTAAAACGGTATATTTTCGATGAGTTAATATTGTTAAAACCTTGCGAGCATCAGGATGTTGTGTGTCCATGAACACAAGTGATTTTATTTTTAATGGTTTAATAAATATTTTGCTGAATAATTAAGAAGATCCATTAGCATCCAGTTTATGTTTTTGTTTTCTTTTTAACTATAAAAAATGTATATTATTAATAATCGTTTGTTTATCTACCACAGAGGGGCGCTATAGTGCATAAAATTCTTTGTATGTCGTCTGCTTCAGCAGTTTGTTGCGCCATTATAAGTTCTGTTGTAACCGATTCAATCTTTATTTCACGTCAAAGTCACGAGTTAAACGTTAGATTTCCACTTCGTACTTATCTTTGTCGTGAAGTGTTATCGTGGTTACGGTTTTAGTTCATTTGTAGTTCATTAGAGAATACAAACTCAGCTAAAAATAACCTAAAAACGTAAAAACACGTGCCCAGTGGTTGTGGTGTGGTTTATTATCAAGCTGTGTTGGCCTTTTTAAGAGGTAATCATTCGTATTATATTCCTCAGGTGTTTATCTTTCCGCAATGTTCCACCCATACAAGTTCCGGTGAATGTTATGGAGTGATGTGTACAGTTTGACTATGTGGAGCCTGTTTTTTAAGGATTATAATCTAAACCTGACAGACTGGCTTCTGTTTGACAAAACAAGCAATTGTTCATTATCAGCTGTCTGGAATTTGTATGAAGTAAGGTATGTTTCTATAACGTTTTATGTCACGAGATTTCCCTGTTGTTAGTAACTTCACATTAATGAACATAGGCTCACACTAGTGTTACCGTGTTGTACATAATGTAGTGATTAATCGATTAATTGTGAAAATTATGTTATAATTTATAATGCCAAATTTTATAATTACTCATTAACTTGATCATTTTTTACGCATACTTTTCTCTTCAACTGACTTAATGTTAATTTTAAAACTTGTTAGAAACATGTGATTACGAGAAACACGAGCAAGTGTGATAGACTACACTGAGGTATTTAGCTATACTCCCCCCCCCCCCGTGGCTCAGCGGCAAGTCTGAGGGTTTATCATGCTAAAATTCGGGTTTAGATAACCGCGTTGGGCAGAGAACACTTAGCCCCTTGTGTAGCCTTACGCTTAACAAGGAACAAAATTAGTATCAAGATATTTTATTGTCACGCATGGTATTTTGAAACCTATAACAATAACAACAACAAAGTTTCAAAACATATATGTGAAATGATTATCATTTTTATTCCCACTGATAAAAAGGAATATGTGTTAGAGTACTTTGAAAATTCTTCTGTGTTTAGTTTTGTTTTTGGATATTTGCGCAAAGCTACTCAAGGGATATCTGCCACTCCTAATTTTGAACTGATAGGCCAAAGGAAACTTTGGACCAGCGAATATACAGTTCGGCATGCAGACACAGGGCCATACTCGGCCCTGAAAATTCGTCAAAACACGAAACACTTTTTATGCACAATTATGTTACATATGTATACATAAGTCCATAAAATAATTATTAGTTGATACTTAAACTGTAAAATAAAGTGCGTGTTTTTATATCTTTCGAGTAAAATATAAAGAATGTGTATATTGGTATATAGAAAAAAGTCAATTATTTTCAGAAAAATGAATAAATTGCTCGGGGAAATTTTATTTTATTTTTCATTTGTAAACATGCGGCTCTAATATCAATTAAGTGAAAATGCCACGCCTTAATTTTATTTTGCTTTTTAATAAAGCTTGATGCGCTTTAATTTATTTGACAAGTAAGTATAAATGCAGTAAAGCGCAGGTCACACTATCTCATAAAGATTGATCTTATTCCGAGTTTATGCCTTTCCCTTTGTACAGAGAGCAACAGGAAATGTTGCAGTTTAGTTCAGACCTGAACAGTTGACGTCAAAATAGAATAATAGGGAGGTAATAAAAGTTTGTTTTATTCGTTTAGAACTAAAGAAATATTTAACTTATGTTCTAATTAAGAATGTCTTCCACTATAAAATATAATATTTCCATTCGTTAGGGAAACCATCTGCTTCACTATGCGCCCCCTAGTGGCACAGCGGAATGTCTGCGGACTCACAACGCTAGAAACCAAGTTTCGATACCCGTGGTGAGCAGGACACAGATAGCCCATTGTGTAATTTTGTGCTTAACTTCAAACAAACAATTCGAATCCCTGTCACACCAAACATGCTCGCCCTTTCAGCCGTGGGGGCGTTATAATGTGACGGTCAATCCCACTATTCGTTGGTAAAAGAGTAGCCCAAGAGTTGGCGG